>NC_081414.1:605724330-606006830 GCF_030272615.1 Cryptomeria japonica | reverse complement strand
ACAGTCAGGTTTTCATATTCTTTTGTCACTTTCTCTTTGGAATGATTGATTTGTCTCGTATATAGGATTATTTTTTAAGTTATTTTATCATTGTTACTTTAGATTATAACAAAATCATGATCATTTGTTATTTTTTTGCTTTGATCATGATTGATTTGTCTTGTATTTTGGTTTTTTTTGAAGTTATTTTATTATTGTCACTTTAGATTATAACAAAATGATGATCATTTGTTGTTTTTTTCCTATTTGATTATGGATTTTCATCATGATGTTATGTGTAGGACAATGGGAAAGAACAAGAGAGGAACAAATGAACAAAGAGAGGCAACAAAGGAAAGACAAAGGGAGCGTATCAGGAGATTACGTGAAGGTACGTCATCTAATGCACCTAATGAATGTGATGAACATTCAACAATTGAAATTGATATGATGAATGCACCAAATCAAAATGATCAACATACACCAATTCAAATACATATGATGAATGGACCTAATGAATGCATTGAACATACACCATTTGAAAATGATTCGGTGAATGCACATGTTAATGGAATTGAAGAAGATATACCATTTGAATTTGATGTGATCAATGCACATAATGCACCTAATGAAAATGAAGAGCATGCACCAATCTTAACACCTCTTAGAGTAATTCATAGAAAACCAAAGTTCCTAATAGATATTGATGAAAATATTGTGAAGCCAATGCATGATAAAATTTCTGAAAGAACTTGTAGAATAACGGTTAGAATAATTTGGAATAACTATTTTGAAAAATTAAATCAAAGTGGAAGATTCCAATTAGTTGTTGAAATGATTAAAAATCTGAAATTTAGAGAGACAATGAAAATTTTGGGGTTAAGAACATTCGAAAATAATATTGAAAGAACTATTGTGAAAATCCTTTTTGATGCATACCAAGCCATTGGCTCGAAATCATGAACTAAAGATGCTAATGTTACTCATCGTGTTCTCATATCAACCATAATGGGAAAGGAAATGAAAAAATCTTGTTTAATAAGCAAAACAGGCAAGTCATTAAGGATAAGTAGAACCACATTACACTATGCCTTAGAGAGGCAAGAGAAAATCATGGATCCTAACAATAATTCTCTTTGGGCATTCTTGGGTAGACTCCCACACAAGGACAAGGTTGTTGTTGATGCACTAAGAACATTAATTGAGAAATATTGGCATGACAACACAGGGGTTTCACCCAACCAAAGAGATGTTGTTAGAAGGAGAATTGGAATTAGTAATCATGAGCCACATCCAAAACACTCTTTAGATACCACTCAAACACAATTTTTTGAAAGGTTTCTTCAAAGCTTTCCTTAGATTAAAATTAGTCAAAGATTTTTTGAGATGAAAAAACCATTTTATGCTAAGATTAAGCATGCACATACTACATGTTGTTGTAGGGTCCATGTTGAATTTTCCATGCATTATGATATTTATCACTATATATGTTGTACTTTGCATAGTAATGATGTTTTGCAGGAATGTGGTCTACAAGCACTTCCTAAGTCACTGAGAGAATTTATTTCAAGTGTACTATGTAAACAAGATGACAAGTGCATTTACTATAAGATTATGTGTTTGAGAGGTTTTTGTCCTACACATGTCGGTTTGCAACAGTTGCATAGATGCCTACATCTGGATAGCACACATGAAATTGGTAAGAAACTAGATTCTATTGGAAAATATAAGTCAGTCACATGTGGTGTTAAAGATGGAAAAGAATTAAAGAGGTGTGAGTTAGTGAAAAGGGATATATGTGAGAAACTAGTGTATGAGTACATAGGTCACACACATAGAGCTAAGTGGTTAGATGAGAAATTCAAGTTGTGTAAGGACACTTTTCCCCTCGGCACTATTGTCTCTATCATTGATTTTGCTGAGAATTATACACTAAAGCCACAAAATGAAGTACAATCTATGTGTTACCACTCTACAGAAGTTACAATTTTTGTACACATAGCATTCATGCATGAACATGATAGCACTAAGGAGGACAAAAAGGTTATAAAAGAATATCACTTTTATATTAGCGACGATCATACTCATTCCTTAGAGTTTGTGCAAGGATACTTTACAATCTTCTATGATAGTTTAAGGGAAAGAGATATAAGATACAACCAACACTTAATATGGTTGGACAATTGCACCACACAATTCAAGAATGCAAGGATGTTCTACTAGTTGAATAGGATGCATGTGACAAGTGGTGTGCAACATTTTTGGAATTTCATTGAGGCAGGACATGGAAAGGGAGAGCATGATGGTGCGAGAGCATGTGTGAAAAGAGATATTACTAGAGAGGAATTGAAGTACAAAGGTGGTGCAATGCTAATAGAAGCAAAAACAATTGTGCAATGGTGTAACTCTATAGTGGGACTAGGTAATGCAGGTAAGTCTATGGTTTCTAGATATTTTTGGTTAATAAGTGAATCTAATATTGAAAACTATCTAGATTTTTGTACACTTATTGGATCAAGTGACATGCATTCATTTAGAAGTTCAAATGCAACATCACTAGTTATTTATACTAGACAGATTGCATGCTTTTGCTCTTCATGTATGCATTTTGTGTGGGATGAATGTGAATCAAAAGAGTGGGTTGACCAATGGTCTTGTAGACCTTTGCAAATCGTAGATACATATCAACTTCCTAGAGCACTACAAATAAACCAAATTGAAGCATCAGTGGATTTTGAACATGTATTAGACATAGTTGAACCAGGCAAAGGGTTGCAATTTGCTACAATTTTAAGCTTAATTTATTAGTATTAACTTATGCTGATTTTGGTATTAACTTATATCCTTCTATTAAATGCAGGTCATGTATATGTAGTTATTGTGGATGAGAACAATGAAGAAGGAACATATTACTTTTTGTGTCGTTGCATTGAGGCCAAAAAGAAATTGACTTCTATTGTGGTTGATGGAGAGGGTATTCAGTACCCAATAGGATCCGTTGTTGTGACAGGGACATGGCTTAGAAGGTACCATTATTGTGTCAAGTTGTATTGAGACCTCTTAAACTCATTTATTTAGTAGTCATTGTATTGATTTTGGCATTAAGTTATCCTTCTATAAAATGTAGGTACCCTATCAAAAATTCTAATGCCTGATTGTTTGAGGACTTTGAGACACAGACATATTCTTCATTACTCAAACCTTCTTGTTGCAACAAATATTTATTTGATTAAATATTGTGGTAGACCTCTTAACAAGGATTTGTGGAAAGTTCATGAATCAGAATAGGAGGTAATACTTGTGACACTAAGGCTTAGAGCTGATCCAGAAGGTTCACTTGATTGATTTTGGGCCATCTAGAAGAATAATTCTATAATATGGTAGAATAATTTTGACAATTTTGTATATATCTTTTGCGAAACATTGTAACTTCTCTTTTTTGGATGTGCTCTACATGCCTATGAGCTGTAATATGCATATGAGCTATAATGTGCATATGTAGATGCCAAATTTTGTATATAAAAACATCAATGAGTTGTAATGTGCATATCTAGATGCTAAATTTTGTATAAAAAACAACAATAAGTTGTAATGTGCATATCTAGATGCTAATTTTTGTATAAAAAAAAAACAACGAGTTGCAATTTGCATATTTAGATGCAAAATTTTGTAAATATAAACAGTAATGAGCTTGATTGTTTATATTAGATGCCAAATTTTATATATGAAAGTGTCCATGGGGCAGAATTGCAAATTTTGAGAGCCCAAATTTGTACCATTTGATTATAAATACATTTGTAATAAACTTGTTACATTTGATTATAAATTTGTACTATTTAATTATAAATAATTGAGTCTAATTCTGACATATTTTAAATAACTTGCAAATGGGTATTCGAATATGCAATTTTTTTTCCAAGTGCTTTCGGAAAGTTTTGAGTTATTGTTGAATTACCCGATTTGAAGGGCTAGTAGGAATAGTCTGAAACTGAGAGAAGCCTTTTTAGGCAGTGACAACATGACCCCAAAGGTTCAAACAGATCATCCATAAGTACCACGGTCTCCAAGTTACGCGATGTCAAAGTTTGACTATTTTTCCACTTTGAGCACTCAAGGGAAAACGTCGCTACAAGGTGGCTCGGAATGATTGGACATCTTGGGGAGTGAGACAAGGGCACACCTAGTGTAAACTTAGCCACCCGGACCCGCTCATACTCACAGTTCATTCCCACAATGAGAAGAATGAAAGATGCACTATTTTGCCACCTCTCACTGATGGTTTTTGATGCGATAGAAAAAATCTCACCACAAGAAAATAGAATCAAGTTGCCTGAAACTGAGAGAGGATTTTTTAGGCACTGACAACATGACCCCATAGGTTCAAATAGATTGTCCATTAGTGCCACGGTCTTCAAGTTACTCGATGTCAAATTTTGATCATTTTTTCAACTTTGAGCACTCAAGGGAAAACATCGCTATGAGGTGGCTCTGAACAATCAAATGTCTTGGAGATAGAGAAAAGGGAACACCTAGCGTAAACCCAACCACCTGGATGTGCTTGCGCTCATGTTTTATTCCCACAATGAGCAGAACAAAATATGCATTATTTTGCCACCTCTCACTGACAATTTTTGATGCGATAGAAAAAATATCACCTTGAGAAAACGGAATCGAGTTCCTAAAAACCAAGAGAGGATTTTTTAGGCAGCAACAACAAAACCCCATAGGTTCAAACGAATCATCCATAAGTGCCATGGTCTATGAGTTACACGATGTCAAAGTTTGACCATTTTTTCCACTTTGAGTGCTCAAAGGAAAACGTCGCTATGAGGTGGATCGAAATGATCAGACATCTTGGGGAGAGATACAAGGGCACACCTAGCATAAAACAAACTACTTGGATGTGCTTGCGCTCACGGTTCATTCCCATGATGAGCAGAATGAAAGATGCACTATTTTGCCACCTCTCACTGATGGTTTTTGATGCGACAGAAAAAATCTCACCACAAGATAACAAAATTGAGTTTCTCAAAACTGAGAGAGGATTTTTTAGGTAGAAACAATATGATTCCAAAGGTTCAAAAGGATCATCCATAAGTGCCACAGTCTCCGTGTTACATGATGTCAAAGTTTGACTATTTTTTCCACTTTTAGCACTCAAGGGAAAACGTCGTTATGAGGTGGCTCAAAATGATTGAATGTCTTATGAAGCAAGATAAGGGAATACCTAGCATAAACCCAACCACTCAGATGTGCTCGTGCTGACAGTTCATTCCCACGACAAGCAGAACGAAAGATGCACTATTTTGCCACCTCTCACTAACGGTTTTTGATGTGAAAGAAAAAATCTCACCACAAGAAAATAGAATCGAGTTGTTCTAAATTGAGAGAGGCCTTTTTAGGAAGAAAAAACATGACCCCATAGGTTCAATAGATCATCCATAAGTGCCATGGTCTCTGACTTACGCAATGTCAAAGTTTGACCATTTTTCCACTTTGCGTGCTCAAGGGAAAACATCATTATGAGGTGGCTCAAAATGAACAGATGTCTTGGGGAGTAAGACAAGGGAACACCTAGCATAAATACAGCCACCCACACACACTCGCACTGATGGTTCATTCCCAGGACAAGCAAAACAGAAGATGCACTATTTTGCAACCTCTCACTAACGGTTTTTGATGCAACAAAAAAAATCTCACCACAAGAAAATGGAATCAATTTGTCTAAAACTAAGAGAGAATTTTTTAGGAAGAGATAACATAACCCCATAGGTTCAAATGGATCATCCATAAGTGCCACAGTCTCTGTGTTACGCGACGTCAAAGTTTGACCATTTTTCCACTTTTAGCGCTCAAGGGAAAACATCGGTATGAGGTGGCTCAGAATGATTGGATGTCTTGGGGAGCGAGACAAGGGCACACCTAGCATAAACTCATCCACCTAGATGTGCTCGCACTGATGGTTCATTCCCACAACAAGTAGAACAAAAGATGCACTATTTTGCCACCTCTCATTGACGGTTTTTGATGCAACAGAAAAAATCTCACCACAAGAAAATGAAATAGAGTTGTCTGAAACCAAGAGAGGATTTTTTAGGCAGAAAAAAAATGACCCCATAGGTTCACACGAATTGTCCATAAGCTCTTCAAATATTCTTTTATAGGCGATTTGGATGAATAGGCGTGTCTCTTACCCTAAGGCCGACTTGTTATGGAATAAAATTTAAATAAAAACCTTACCTAAGCCATCTCATCCTTAGATAAATTTTAAATATGCTTTGTGCACTCAAATATTGTCTTAATTGGTTCTTGAAATGATGTACTTCGCTCCATAAGCATGAGTTTATGAAATAATAACTTCACTCCAATCTCTTCATGCATGAAGGACTCAAAGAAAATTCACTCAATCAAAGTACACGATATCAGCATTACTAGTGTCGATACTTGGGTATACACAAGATGAACAATAGATAGTTTAAAAGTATACACCATATGAGTTACAAGTAATAAACAAATTGGATCACATTTCAATAGCAAATAACTAAGTTTCAATAATATCAAGTTTTATATATATCAATGAACAAATTGGATCGAATATCAAGTTTCATATATATCAAAATGAACAATAATCGTGTACATATCAAAAAATGGCATAGATGCCAAATCAATAATAGTTAGAAAAATGTGGCATGTGCCATGTCTATCAAAGTTGATATATACATATACAAATATCAAATATATAAAAAAATTGGTCCTTCAATGACCACAACTATAACTATATGTCTCTATTGGTATCTATGACTATGGCGGATCATCAAATTCAAGCCTCTTCAAAGCAGTATGTGGCTCTATAGGTGGCTGCACAAGGACAATTCAAATATTGAATCAAATATATTTTCTCAATATAACATCAAAATAACTAAATACTGAAATCTAAATTGTTTGAAGTTGAAATGTTGATTACCTCATCTTTGTCTTCTGCAATTGGGTGAGGTTTGAGGATCTGTGGGATGTCCTAAAGGAGGCTGTAACTGGTAAAACAACATTAATACATGTTAATAACATATATGTCAAATAATGCAATAACTAAAAATGAATAGACTATAAAGCATATCAGAGCCTTAGATGGATGTGTTCTGGTCGTAGGGGGCAAAGTCACAAATGAATCGGTTATGACCATTTCTTATATCCATGGTAAGTGATCCAAAAGGAGTTAAATATATGGTTTCAACTCTATTGTGCACTTAGTGAAAAGGATTTGATGTAAGACATACATACCTTTTCCGTTGGCCATGTTGGATCCCATAATATACATGTAGGACTTCTACTGAAATGGAATGGTAGAATAATAGTAGGAAGTTTGGATGGGGCCTGTAATAGGTTAAAGACAATCATACAAGTTAATAACCCAAAGTTGTTGACAAACTAGATAAAACAAATATTTAAACATATGTAGAACAAATGCACACCAAAGCCTCATATAGTTCTCCTGTAGCCTTAGGAGGTCTAGTCAAATCTGATGCAGCTATTACCAATTCTTGTATGAAAAATGATAACATATGACATAGACATAAAAGGATTTAGTTATTTTGAACAATAAAGAATGCAATCCAAAGTGAATATGAAGATATCACCTCTTCCCTCTGCTGAACCTCATCGACATCAGGTGCATTCATTAATTCCATAAATCCCATATGTTTCTGTATATAGAACAAATAAATTAAGTGCATTTATCAATATCTACATATACATGTTTAATCATAATACATTTCAACAAATGAATTTAAATTGTACTGAATTACCTTCTATCATTTGGGTGTCCGAGAGGATACCTTTTTCTGCCTCGGAGTGCTAGAGGATGGCTTTCTCACACGAGATGTCCTCGAGGTAGGTGGGGTAAACTAATGGAAAAAAATTAACATAAGGGAAAAGAGCATGTATTTAATATATCACTTAAGTCAAAAAAATATAAATCTAAATGGTACCGCATAGCTATCTTGGCCAAAGTCAATGGCCGAAAGCATGATACCATCAAGTTGGGACAGCTCAGCCACTGATAAGCCCTATAAAATACCAAGTAATGATACATATAATTAACAAAAGATATTTTGAAACCAATGTATTATTATATTTTTAACAAATTTACAAATCTTTACCTCTGGTGGCGAAACTACTCATGATGGTGGAGTCGACTGAAAAGTATGTGGTGTACTCCCACCACCTGCTGCACTCTACACTGCATTTTATTTATATGTCACTTTAAATTGTTCTCAAAATAAAAATTCATTTCTTTTTATAAGATTTAGTCACTTAAATGATAACATGTCATAAATAGAATTAAACACACTTGTGTCTGATAGAGAGGGTACAACATATTGATCAGTTCATCGATGAGGGCCACATCCTCTGTAGTGGAAGCATGACATCTAATCCCACAACATGTACATGAGTGAGATGTCAACCCATCTTTGTCCTCATTAGTGTCTACACCAAAACATACACCCTGGCAGGTGGGGCACATATGCTGAATGGGTTGGCTCATGCCAAATGATACATGAGGTGTTGTTGATGAAGGAGGTGCTGCTAAGGAAGGAGGTGTTGTTGAGGAAGGAGGTGCTACTGATAAAGGAGGTGACACATGTACTGGTACATCTTGTGCTCTGACCAATTGTGTGCCATTCTAAACAATGAGATCAGTCAATGATGTAGCTGCCTGAAGAGTCTATAATCCCATAGACTCCTTCAAGGATATAGGGACAGTGACATGAACCATGGGTTTAGGAGTTGTACGCCTCCTATTTTGTGGCTCTACCACCCTATGGGCCCCAGGTCTATCCTGAGTAGAGTCTCTCTCTCTACCCTGAAATTGTCGAATGTCAAAGTAATTTGGCTTCTCACCGAGGATAAACTCACAATATAACTTTCTCAAAAAATATAGAGGCACCTCCCAATTATTACAAGGTGGTTGGTCAAAGACCATATACCACCTATCCCAAAAAGCTTCTTTAAGCCTAGCATGAACACACCAATGTATAGGAAATCGAGTCATGTTTAGTTCTAGGTTGTTACTGGTAACAAGATCGGTGAAAAGAGCACATATGTCAGCTTTACCTATGCCCTTTTTCTTCACTTGATCATATGACAACCCATCCGCATAAAATGTTTGACATATATCCCTCCATGCACCCCATTTTGTAACCTCCCTAGATACCTTATTTGCACTATTAGCCATTGTTTCTAGTGTTCTGGCAAGGGTTGAGTGGTGCTCAAGCCTAGAGGACCTCAACCTATTCACCCATATAGAAATTTGGGCACTATTTTGTGTAAGGCGATTGATGAGATCCTCTTGTGTGGCATCTACATGATCTAATGGAGGACATGGAGGGTTTTCGGGTGGTGGTGGTTGTTGAGGAGAAGCATTTTGAGGATTTTGAGGGTTTTCTTGTTGCTCTTGTGCAATGTTTATAGGGTTTTCTTGTGTTGCTTGTGCAGGAGGAGGTCTTTGATGTCTATTTTGTTTTGGGGGATTGCTTGAAGAATCTAACATCAAATTAATAAAAACAAAACTTAAATCAATTAAAAAACCCTACTTCAATTAAAATGCAACCAAAAATAATCAAACCAATCAAATCTTACCTGTTCGACGAGGTGCCATTGTTGAAAATTGCTCTCAATGTTGGGAAAATCCAAAATAGTTGCAAACCTGTGTGGGTTCTATGTTTTTTTG
The DNA here is from genome assembly GCF_030272615.1 of Cryptomeria japonica. Classification (NCBI taxonomy): domain Eukaryota; kingdom Viridiplantae; phylum Streptophyta; class Pinopsida; order Cupressales; family Cupressaceae; genus Cryptomeria; species Cryptomeria japonica. The sequence continues at coordinate 605,997,124 of NC_081414.1, read as the reverse complement.
GCATTTCCTTACTTTTGTTCCATGGGTTTTGGCATTGAAAATGACCAAAACCTATGCCCTACACCCAAAAATAATGTTTCTTAAAACCCGTATGGGTTTTGAGAAACTTTTTTTTTTTTATTAAAAAATAAAATGTTCCTCAAAACCTTTACGGGTTTTGAGGAACTTTTGGTTTTTTAAATTGTTTTTCTCTAGGCTTGGTGTTACCAAGCCTAGCACATTTTTGAATTTTTAGAACCCACACGAGTTATGAAAAATTTGGTTGTTTTTATCATGTGGCCACTTTTCTGTTCACTATCTTGGTGCACTTACCCTAAATAGACAAGTGATAGAGAATCATGTTGACATATCCCGCTCGCAATGAGTGATATGGAATCATCTCTACTCATGATAGTCACACAAGATAATATCGAAACATCATATAGAATCATCATCATGAAATAGGGTTAGTATCATCACAAGTCATATAACCCACATAAGTCCTAACATTGATGATGCCATCTAAGATAGCATAAGAGTCATAAATAACCATCCAAATAACCAGCATAAGTCTTAATAAGTCTATCTGAAAGCAAATCAAAATGCAAGTCTAGGAGGGGCACTACAAAAACTACGGAAAGTGTTAACTCTCAAGATAATACAACTAGTTATATGGTGATTACAAAAGGGATCGCTCACTGCTGGATGGTTCACTACCAGATTACAAAAGTGGCTCACTACTGGAATGATCATTGAAATAGATATAAATGAACTGAGGAAAGTTGCATTCTCCAAATGCATGAAATTAGTTCCAATTTAAGCTTAGATCACAATCCACAAAACTTACAGCAGATCCAATAAAGGATCTCTATACTAGTGTCCTCAAACACCTACAATAGATCCACTGAAGGATTACTTCACTACTTTGTTGAACCAATCACTTGTAGCCAATCCGCTGAGAAATTACTACAACATTTTTCGCACTTTGACTCTGCTCCAACTGCTTTGTTGTCCACAACCCACACTTCACACACTACACCCTTATTTGCCACTTCTCATTCACTCACTCACATCTTACATACACATCCATCCATCATCCATACCTCTCCTAAAAGAACATACACATATATATACCAGAAAGCTTATACATCAAGATAATATGTCTGCCAAGCATATGTAATATGCTGCTTGGATCAACACATTATCCAATGAACCCTTAATCAAACTAACATGATAACCAAGTCAGGCTCTGTAAGATCTCCACACACTTCCTTTACATAATTCATTCACCAACGCATATACCTTAATCACCAGAACATAACAAGGGCCATAATCACAAAACTCCAAGCACAACAACTCTAAACTCCAAAATATAGATGCCACACATACCACAGATGCCAAACCACAAAATGTGATAGATACAATTGATATAACTGACATAAATGATGTCAAAAGACACAACTGATGTCAAGACATAATATAAACCAAAATAAGCATAATTGAAGATTCCAGAGATGAGGATCTTCTGGAAATAACTCCAGTAGATCATCTATGCCTTACTGCATCATATCTCATACATACCTATCTTCCAACAATACCACAAATGAAACTTCAACAACATACACCATCTAGTCCAAATTGGATAACTAGATTTGACATCAATAATAATAATGACAATATTTACACAAGTGTAACAATCTCCCCCTTTGTCATTGATGGTGAAACATCTCAAAAAGAAACATATCTGCATACAACTCCCCCTAACTCATATATCTTCTTATTTCTCCTATTCCATTTACCTTTCTCCCCCTTTGACATCAAGGAAAAATAGTGCATTTGATGAAAAAGAAAAGAAAGAGAGAAAATGAAACTACAAAAAGAGTATCAAAATTGCATAGGAACCCAAAAGAATTTTTAGTTGCTCTTCTTCTAAACTATTATCTTGTACTTTTCCTTCAGTTCCGAAAGAAGAACTTCCCAAGAGTGAAAAACCAATTTAATGCTTACAAATAAATTTCTGCATTCTACCAACAAATCAACAACACAAGAAAAGTTGTCTGGAGTAGACGGATTTTGTTCATACTCAACTACACTATCAAGAAATGTTGAGAAATGTTCCAATTTTTCCTCAACCATCTCTTTCACTTTCCAGAAAACATTCACAAAAACTTCTCTTTGCCTTTGCAAGAATAATAATTCAACCTGAAGAGAATTTATCTTTTTCATGTGCTCTCTATCCTTGTCACTTAGAAAATCAAATGACTTACCCAAGGAACTCAATTCATCTTCAATAGCATCAATCTTTGCCTTATGCTTCACTATAGTAGCCGACCATGGAAGACATTACTTGTAAAGTCTATTAGCACTGCTGATTCAGTCTCTCATTTTATCAATGCATATGGATAGGGCTCTCTATGCATCATTTCACTTCTTCAACATACATTTCATATCATAATCATTTTCTTCTAAATATTTAGGATCAACAGGTTGCTCGATCATTTTTTCTTTCACAATCTCAAATAGGGATTCTGGAAGCACATTACTAACATCTTCAATTTTCATATTGTTCTAGCCTAAATTATTTATTAGAACATTTTCAATCGAATTTCACTCAACAGAAGTCAACCACATCTTACCAATATTCCTTATTCCATCCACGCTCCCAATAATCTTCAACAAGTTTGACTCATTATCAGATTTGTTTGCTTCCTACTTTGTAATAGCTAACTCTCCTTTAGCCATAGTAGATTATAGATCCTCAATTATCACAATGTCTTTCTCCTTCTAATCCTTCTTTCTCTTCTTAGATTCTGGGACATTAATAGGCATAGACTCTCTCATTTTCCTCTTATCAGGGGAAGAACCTCCTTTAGCAAAACCGGTAGCAGGGGATACTGGACCAACACTCCACATATCTAGAAAGGATTTGAAATAAACATTGCATGCATCCTCTCTTTTTTCCAAACTATTCAAGTATCTAAAGATTTTCCTTGCAATCGAGACACCGGATTCCTATATCATATTCTCCTTAACTGGAAGGGATCCTAGACAATATATATAGCTAAACAAACAAGCAATGATCAAAATCAAATTGGGTGATTCTACTCTTTTGACATGTTAATGTTTTCTAACAACGAATCCCTTAACAATTCACATCAGTTGAATATTCTATCTTCCATAACAAGCATATGTGCCAAGTACACAACAGTATTCGAAGTGGGACCTTCCCTATTTCTAAAATATATCTTGTAGGAAATGTCATATCCAACATACCTCATAACAGAATTGATGATTTTGTCAATAACCAACACTTGCTAATCTACCATTACACTGGTTAGGGTTTCAACCTCTTTATTCTTTATCGATTTCTTAACTGAAATAGATCAACTGTCACATAAACCAGTAATAACCAAAATCATCTCCTTCGTGATTGGATAGGGCTTATCCAACACAATGCAATCATCTTGTACAAGACTAAGAATTACTTTGATCACCTCCTTGTCTTCAAACCAGGGAAATTCAGTCCATAGATTTAGTCCTTTACGCTCTAACTCCTTGATCTTCTACAAATTTGTATCATTCAGACTCTTTTCCACTTTTTTAATCTTCTCAAGGTCAAATTCATCCAAAAATACCTTCTCCACAACCTAAAAGTCCCTGCTACTCAATTCTCCGATGATCATCTTGGCTTCCATGATTATTTGCTCTACTCTATTGTTCTTCAACTATTCACAATCTCCTCCTCAAGCACTAATAATATGATAAAAAAATTGATTTCAAACATCAATACTTATCCTGCCAAAAATCTCCTTTAGGGTTTTGCCACCAAAAAGTGTCTTGTCGATGATGTCAGCACATACCTCTAATTATCAGATAGCCTTTATACCACAATCATGCTAGACCAATGACATGATGATCCAATCAGAAGGGGGATCAAAAGATTTTTCTTCAAGAACTCCCCCTAAGCCGAAGCAATATGCTCAATTACCAAAGGAAGAGGTGCCTACACCGAATTTTGGTACACTTGGCTCGCTTCCATTTTTCACTTCCTTCTTTCTCCAAACCAAAATTTCCTTTTTCTTTGATCCATTATCCTTCATTACACTCTTTTTAGCAGATCTCTCTATATTTCCATTTCTACATTGATTAGCATAATGTTCAGATTCCTTGCACTTGTAACAACTGATGTTCTTCTTAATTAAATTTACCAGAAGAGTTCTAGATCTACACTGATTAGATTATGACCTTAACCATTACATGCATGCCAATATCTACAAAATCTATTGTTCACCTTATTTTCTCCAACTGGATTATGATTCTGACAATAATTAGCTTTATGATCAAACCTCTTACAATTGTAACACTGAATACTTGTACAGTTTGCAGGCTTATGACCAAATTTGTTGCATTGAAAATAATAAACATTAAATGATGGGTACCTTTATGCATTAGGTTGATGAACTGGTAGTCTTCTCATATTAGTACTCCTATTCCGTGTCTTGCTTGCATCTTTTGATTTATTCTCTGATTCTGCCTTAACCTCTTTTCTTTTATCTTTGTCATTTTGATTTGAACATTCACCGAGCTAAAATCCAAGTCCAGTCTTGTCTAAATGAGCTTTATGCATGTTGATCGATTCTTCAAAGAGCTTACTGCTACCAAGAACTTTATTCTCTACCTTCAACTTCTTCACCTCTTGCTCTAGCTTCTCATATTCTTCAATCTTCATCTCAATTGATTCCTTTAGGGTTTTCTCTATTTTGTTCTTGTCCTCAATTTTCTACATCAGATCTTTAATATTCTCATTCTCTTGCTTCAACTAATTGTTAACTTCCTTATGCCTCAATTTGAATTTATGAATTTACTCTCTTAGCTTCTACACACATTCATTCGCTATCTTCACATTGTCTTTTAATTCCTCACTCTCTGATTCAACACTTTCTAGATCTTCAAGAGTTGTCTACAATTCCTCATCCAACTAAAATTCTCCTGTCATACTCATCGGCACTATGATTCAACCAACAAGGATCTCCCTCAAGCAGTTAAACTTTCAAGAAAGGGACCAAAGCTCTTATACCAATTGTTGGATTGATTGAATGAACCAGAATACTAAGAGGGGGGTGGTGCAGTCACTAGTTAGGAGGGACCTCAAAGAGATCAATATGGGTCAGTCAGCAAGAGTAAACCCAACAAAAACACAAGGATATGATGGAGGCAATGTATAAATGAATGAATTATATCATGAAAACTGTTTACAACCAATCAGTAACTAGCAGGTTACAGAAACTGTCTCACTGGCTTGCTAAAACATGCTTAATTATAGAACAGATCACAACTGGGACATCAAATCATAATATCTATCTGCTATCTTCTATATCTTTGATTTATCTCTACTTGTATTCATTCTAATATGATCCAAGGGGATCCGGTTGGCCCAAAAAGGGATCAAATGCCGAAGAACAAGACCTAACATGTAAAAACAACAAGGTCATCCTCCACCAAAGAAACTCCTCCAGAAAATCCAAAGGATGAAGTGTAGATCAAAGGGAAGGTTGACCACACACCAAGGAACATTAGAATCAATGTTTAGGGCTCTGCAAGCTATGAAAGCGATCTGGTAGATCCCGATAGATTACAAATACAAATAGGTCTAGGGAACCACTACCAGAAAACTATCTTCGAAATCAGTAGCAATAACTTGCCGGAAAATGATCCAAATGCTTCACGGTTTGGGAATAGGTAGATGATCAAGTCCTCAAGAAAAAACCAACTCCTCAAGATCAAGTGAGCCAATTCCAAAAAATGCAGAATGAAATGTTGAAACTACAAAACAGAAAGCAAAATAGAAAGGAAATATTTTTTGTTGATGCAAGATTGACAAGAATTGCGGATGCTCCTACATCAGACATCTGGGGTTGTTGAAAAAAAAGTGAATCTCTCACTTTGCTACTATCAGAGGAAAACCAAGGCGGTCTACATCTGGCTAAGAAATCCAAGATGAATCTTCAATTGATCTACCTTTCCACTTTACTAGGTACTCCTTATACTGATAGCTCCGAGTACTACGCCAAATCCTACTGTCCAAAATATTTTTAATCTGATACGGTTCTTTCTGGGGTAACTGTTTCTCCAAGTCTGCAATATTGTCCTCACTATAATTTGGTTCATGGTACTGATGTAGGTCTGCAATCTTAAATACATGTGAAATACTCAGACTATCCGGTAATTCCACTTCATCTGCATTTCTAGAACTGAACTTTTTCAAAATCTTGCAAGGTCCAAACTTCCTCATCTTCAACTTGTTATAAGTTCCAACCAAGAATCTTTCTTTTCTCAGATACACCATCACTTCATTGCCAACTTCAAATTCCTTATGTCTCCTCTTCTCATCTTCTTTCTCCTTATAATTGTTGTTAATGTCCTCCAAATGCTTCTTAACTTGAATATGTAAGTCCTTTATGTGATCTACAAATTCTTCTGCTTATGCACTTCTCTGGTCTTCACTGCTATTATCTCTTAATTTTGATATAACTCTAGGGTGTGCTCTAGTAACAATCTCAAAAGGTGTCCTTCTGGTACTCCTGTTTACTAAATTATTGTAGGCAAAGTTTGCTTGTGAAAGAATCAAATCCCAACATCCAATTTTTTCTCCAACTAAGCATCTTAACAAATTTACCAAGCTTCAGTTAACTAATTTTGTCTGTCCATCAGTCTGTGAATGAAAAGTAGAACTAAACTTCAAATCTGTCTTCATCTTCTTCCAAAGTGTTCTCCAAAAATAACCAACAAACTTAGTATCTCTATCTGAAACTATGCTCTTAGGAAATCCATGTAATCTCACTACTTCCTTGAAAAATAGGTCAGCTACATGCACTGCATCTAATGTCTTCTTACAAGGTATGAAATGAGCCATCTTTGAGAATATATCCACTACCACAAATATAGAATCATTCCCTCTCAATTTTTTAGGCAATCCAAGTATGAAATCCATGCTTATATCTTCCCAAGGTCTCTCTGGTACTGTTAAAGTATTATACAATCCCATATTTTGACTACTACCCTTTGCAACTTGATAAAATATACAACTTTACACATATTTCCTAACATCCTTATGAATCTGGGGCCAAAAGTAATGCTCACTCACCAATGCTACTGTTTTATTAGCACCAAAGTGTTTGGCTAATCACCCACTATGTTTATCATTTATCACATTCTCCCTCATAGAACTCTTAGGTATGCACAACTAAACTCCTCTAAACAACATCCCATCCTAAATGAAGTAATCCAACCACTTTCTTCTATCCACTGTAACCAATTCTCTACATGCTCTCCAAGTTTTTGCAAAATCCAGGTCATCATCATACAAGGTTTTCAACTCCTCAAATCCTAATATTGTCACTCTCATTTCTCTCAGCAAATTCCTTCTTCTACTCAATGCATCAACAACTTTGTTAGATTTCCCTCTTCTATGCTTCAACACAATGGTGTAACTCTACAAAAATTCTACCCATATCATATGTATTTGATTCAACTTACTATGACTGTTCAAATACTGCAAACATTAATGATCCGTATACAACACAAACTCCTTAGGCAACAGGTAATGTCTCCACTTCTTCAAGGCTTGAACTATGGCATAAAATTCTTGGTCATACATTGAATATCTCCTCCAAGCATCATTCAATTTCTCACTAAAATAAGCTACTTCTCTCCCTTCCTAACTGAGTACAACTCCAATTGTTGTTCCACTTGAATCACAATCCACTTGAAATACTATGTTGAAATCCGATAAAGCTAACACAGCTGCTCAGTCACTTTCTGCTTCAGCAATTCAAAACTTCTATTTGCTCCAGTGGTCCACTTGAATTCCTTCCTATCTCCCCTCATTGTCTTAGTAATAGGGTTACAAACTGAACTGAAATTTCTAATAAACTTCTAGTAGAAACTAGCCAACCCATGAAATGATCTTACCTCTCCAATGCTTTCCGATGTAGGTCATTCAATAATTGCTTTAACTTTCTCAGGGTCCATCTTCAAACTATCCTCAGATATCACAAATCCCAAATAGACTAACTCATCCTTCATGAAAGTACACTTCGTAAGATTTATCAACAACTTTTCTTCTCTCAACCTCTGCAAAACTTGTCTCAAATGCAACAAATGCTCCTCTTTTGTCTTACTAAAAATCAGAATGTCTTCCAAATATACAATAACAAACTTACCCAAGAATTTCTTCAATACCTCATTCATCACTCTCATGAAAGTACTTAGTGCATTAGTCAATCCGAAAGGCTTCACCAACCACTCATACAGTCCTTCATTTGTCTTGAATGTTGTCTTCCACTCATCTCCTTCTCTGATCCTGATATAATGATATCCACTCTTCAAGTCTATCTTTGTAAAGTATTTGGATCCACTCAAATAGTCTATTATGTCATCCATCCTAGACAATGGAAATTGGTATTTAACTATGATCTTGTTTATTTCTTTGGAATCGGTACACACCCTCCATTCTTCATTCTTCTTAGGTGCTAATACTGTTGGTACTGCATAAGGACTCAAACTTTCTCTGATCAAACCTTTCATCAACAACTCCTGCACTTGTCTATTCAACTCTTGATTCTCTGTCAGTGTCATCCGGTGTGCAACTTTGTTAGGAATACTAGCTCTAAAAATCAGGTCCATGCAATGACTGATACTTCTCATAGGTGGTAATCCATCAGGCACATTATTTGAAATGATGTCTTCATACTCTATCAGCAACTCTTTTATCTGTTCTGGTTCTTCTTCTTCATGCTTTAGATTCTTAGTCTTCTTAGGAACAAAGGCAAAAAACACATTCTCACGTCTCATCCCATCCAGGATTTTCTTTCCATCTACCAGATAGATTCTATCATTTGTACATACTTCACTCTTCAAAGGCTCCTCCAAGGGCAACAAGGTTTTCTTCATCCCATTGGCCACTATAGTGTATGTATTCTTCCTCCCATCATGTATTGCCTGTCTATCAAACTGCCAAGGTCTACCCAACAAAAGGTGACAAATACTCATAGGCATAATATCACACAAGACTTCATCATGATAATTCCCAATCTTTAATTTCACCAAACATTTCTCACTTACTAACAACTTATGATCATCTTGAATCCATGCTATTTGATAAGGCTTAGGGTGTTTCAATCTTTCCAAATTCAACTTATTCACCATCTCTTCTGAAACAAGGTAATCTGAACTACCACTATCAATAATAACTTTATAGAACTTACCACATACCTTACATCTGGTCTTGAACAAATTCTTCCTTTGCAAGGGCTCTTCATCTCCTCCGATATGACACAAAGCTCTCCTCATCATCAATAGTTCTCTATCTTCGAGTTTATTAGCTAATCTAGTGGGGCTTTCTTCCACCACTGTTGTTCTTCTGGTATTCTCTGTCTTCTTACATTCGAAAGAACGATGTCCTTCTCCTCCACATTTATAGGAAGTTCCTCTCAACACTTTCTTGTCTTGTCTTCTATCATCTTTTCCAAAATTCTCATTCCGGTATCCATTCGGTTCTCTCCTTCGGTAGAAATTTCTATCATCCTTTCAATATGAATTACCTTCTTTGCTTACTTCCTTGTCCCTGTTCTGATCTGTATAGGTTTCTCTACCTCCAGAAAACCTTCCACCTCTACCTCTCTACCTCTGCTCATGTCTTTTGTTCAGCTTCTCTTTTGCTTTCAGGGCATACTGGTAAGATTCTTCAACACTCTACAATTTGATCAAATTGAGCTCATCTTATATAGACATCTGCAATCCATTCAAATATCTTGCAACTTGTTCAACTTCATCATCAACATGTTCAGATCTGATATTCAACTTGTAAAATGCTTCGGTGTACTCCTTCACACTAGATTCCTTCTGTCTCAAATTTTGCAACTTTCAGAACAGAATCACTTGATAATCAGCTGGCATAAATTTTGATTTCAACTTAGCGACCATCTGATCCCATGTCTTGATCTTCTCTTTACCTCTTCTCTGTCTATCAACCTGCAAATACTCCCACCAAAGAGATCCATGACCTTTCAACTGGGTACAGGCATATTTCACCTTTCTTTCTTCTGTAGTGTTTTTAAAATCAAAATATTTCTCCATCTCTGAGATCCAATCCATCAATTCATTTGAATCCAACTTTCCATCATATTCTGGTGGGGTAAAATGAGGTTTAGTATTTGCCCTAAACCCTCAAAAACCTCTCTTCATCTGGATCAATCGCTAGTGGGTTTGCTTGTTCTATCAGGGCTTCTTCTCCTTAATCTTCACTCACATCTTCAATATGTCAGCCTCTTCTCAGGGCTTTCTCAATGACTTCCAACAATGCTGCAATTCCTCACAACATTTCCATCACAACAAGGTCTGCATTCCTGCGTGCTCCACCATTCCTATTTCCTCTTCACGCCATCTTCACGCCAATCCTCTACAGCTGCAAGTCGGATCCACAGTCAACCACCCTACAACAAAATTCTTAGGACAACGCAATCTTTGGAATGAAAGCTCTCTCTAATACCACTTGGTGCAGTCACCGGTTAGGATGGACCTTAAAGAGATCAATCAAGGTCAGTCAACAAGAGTTAACACAACGAAAGCACAAGGATATAATGGAGGAACTGAATGAATTATATCATGAAAATAGTTTCCAACCAACTGGTAACTACCGAGTTATAGAAATTGACTCGTTGTCCTACTAAAACATGCTTAATTACATAACATATCACATTCGGGACCTCAAATCTTAAGATCTATCTTCTATATTCTATATCTTTGATTTATCTCTACTTGTCTACATTCTAATGCTCAATTACAATTATTTATATGATCCAAGGGGATCAAGTCAGCCCAAAAAGGGATAAAATGCTGAAGAACAAGACCTAATGTGTAAAAACAACAAGGTCCGCCTTTGCCAATGAAATTCTTCTAAAAAATCCAAAGGATGAATTGTAGATCAAAGGGAAGGTCGGCCACACGCCAAGGAACATCAAAATCAACGTTCCACGCTCCACAAACTACGGAAGGGATCCAACAGATCCCAGTAGATTACAAATGTAAATAGGTCCAGGCAACTGGTACTAGAAAACTATCCCATAAACCGGTAGTGATAACTTGCCGAAAAATGATCCAAATGCTCCACGGTTTGGGAATAAGGTAGATGGTCAAGTCCTCAAGCCAAATCCAACTCCTCAAGATCTGGTGAGCCAATTCCAAAAAATGCAAAATGAATGCTGAAACTACAAAATAGAAAGCAAAATAGAAAGGAAATATTTTTGGTTGATACAAGATTGCAAAGAACCGAGGATGCTCCTGCATGCAAGGGGGGTGAATTAGTATTCCCACAGATTCTAAAAATTTCACATCTTTTTGCTGACATATCAATATTATCAATTAAGTTGATCAACATGAAATAACAAATGCACAATAAACAAGAAACACAACCACAAATGGAACACCGGATTTTATACGTGGAAAACCCAAATGGGAAAAACCATGGAGAGTGTTAACTCTCAAGATAATATAACTAGTTATATTGTGACTACAAAAAGGAGTGGCTCACTATCGGATGGCTCACTGGTAGATTACAAAAGCAGCTCACTACCGGAATGCTCACTGCAATAGATATATAAATGAACTAAGGAAAGTTGCATCTCCAAATACATGAAATTAGTTCTAGATTAAGCTCAGATCACAATCCAGAAAACTTATAGGAGATTCGGTAAAGGATATTTGTACCACTATCCTCAAACCCCCACAATAGATCTGGTGAAGGATTACTGCATTGCTTTGTCGAACCAATCACTTGCAACCAATCTAGTGAGGGATTATGCAACATTGTTCATATTCTGACTCTGCTACAACTAATTCATTGTTCACAACTCACACTTCACACATTACACCCTTACTTTCCACTTCTCATTCACTCACTCACATCTTACATACACATCTGTCCATCATCCATACCTCTACTAAAAGCATACTTACATACATATACCGGAAAGCTTACACACCAGGATAATATGTGGGTCAAGCATAAGTTATATGCTACTCAGATCAACACGTTATCAAATTAAGCGTTAATCAAAATAACATGATAACCAAGTTGACCTCCACAAGATCTCCACATCCTTCCTTTATATAATTCATTCACCGATGCAGATACCTTAATTACTAGAATAGAATAATGTTCATAATCACAAAAATCCAAGCGCAACAACTCTAAACTCCAAAATATAGATACCACACATACCACAGATCTCAAACCACAAAATATGATAGATACAACTTATATAACTAACATAACTAATGTTGAAACACACAACTGATACCGAGACATAATAAAAACCAAAATAAGCATTTATAACTCAAGATTTTGAAGACAAGGATCTTTTGGAAATAACTCTACTAGATCATCTATGCCTTACTACATCATATCTCATACATACCTATCTTCCAACAATACTAAAACTACAACTCCAACAGCATGTACACCATCCAGTCCAAGTCGAATAACCATATTTGACATAAATGACAACAATGACAATATTCACACAAGTCTGACAATGGAATCATATTTTGTGTTGTAAGTTGCTTTTGTATAGAACATCCATTTCCTAGATCACTCTCAACCTTTTACAAATCTAGATCGAAAAGAATCTTCTATTGATTATCTCAATAGAACAAACTTTAAACTTCTGCAAACTTTTACATCTCAAGTGTTTGAGGCCCATGAATTACAACAAATATTTTTTATGATCTTAATTATCTCAATGTACAAGAAATATAATTTTAAATGTTTTCTTATCTAAGCATGCATTTCAAATGAGAACTAACAATTGACTATTGTACACATTAGGTTTCCACAATCCATATTGTTCTAATTTGAGCTTCTGGATTTGACCATGTGTATCTTTTTGTCATCGACATTTCAAATCATAGTCTATGATTCATGATCAAGATAGAGAGCTAGAGAAGAGAATTTGTGAATATTGTAGACCATAAACCACTTAAATAGTGTAGGGTAGGAGGTGTGAAGAAGGAAAGTGAAGGAGAGGAGGGGAGAGAAATGCAAGAGAATCAAGGGAAGGGCATCAAAAGAAAAAGAGAACCAAGAACATATTGAAGAAAAATAAAATAAAAAACAATTTAAAAGGCTAAAAAAATAAAAGTAATAGACATACACACAACATACAAACCTACGAAAAAAACAACTTAAAACAATAAAATTAAAAAATATATATTAAAAAGATAAAATGATATTAATATACACATACTAGCATACAACATGTGTACATATTAATATCCCCACCCCCCCCCCCCCCCCTCTCTCTCTCTCTATATATATATATATATACATATATATATATCAGTTATTTTTCGTATGTTTGTATGTTGTGTATGTCTATTATTTTTAAATTTCTATCCTTTTTTATTCCTTTAGTTTGTTCTTAGTTATTGATTCTCGTGACTTTCCCTCCCCTTCCCTCTCCTTCATTCGCATATTCTCTTATCTAGCACTCTATCCTGATGATGAATCATAGAGTATGATTCTAAACGTCGATGACAAAAAGATACACACATCCAAATCCAAAAGCTCAAATTATTACAATTGACTAGTTCATATAATGTACTCCTTTCCTAATTAAAACCCCTCATAATATATAGTTGGCTGAGGATAATACTGAAGAGTTAGTGAAGACCATCATCATTAGTTTAGATGCAAGATTGATCCCCTAGATATGATATGACATTCTACACTATTCAATCTACTTTTAGTTGGTTGGGATAGCATTGGTAGATTGAGTCAATCTTATATACTACCGATCTTGGATTGGATTTGCACACAATTATAAGCTTTACTTTACCATTTAAATAAAATCCACTAAGAATGATCCAAATTTGGAATGGTCAAGAAACATGACCCTACTATCTATAAACCATAATTTTACCTTCCCCATAATTTAACAACCATACAATATAACTACATTATTTTCTAGTAATATTAAGAATCAATTATTCTTCACATTTCTCCTCACTATTAGTACTATACCTAATAGCATATGTTTCACGTAGAAGCTAAACTACTCAAAAATAGTCAAATCATACATCGTCTTATTGACCGCTTGGAAAATTACAGCCGTAATTTGCAAAATCAACGGTATATAACACACGACTAACTTTCGTATTATGCACTTTTTTGTACAAACGTACCATGTTTTTAGAACCAGAATAAGTAAGTACTTTCATTAGAAAAAACTTTATTATCTTAAAAATGAATAAATGAATAAGAAAATGTATTCCAAAACATGAATGAAGAAACTCTAACCCAAGAAAACCAACATGAACATGAATTGTGGAAACTTGATATTATTAATACATTTGTGTTCCCACTTGGTTATCGGGTGCCTATGACATGGTGAGCTGGGATTCCTAGTTATTATTAAAATATTTTTAAAAAAACAGTTTCGACGGGCGGGACGAGGAACAAGCCCTTCATCTAAGGGGTTTTGGACCGACAATCAAATGGACGGTCAAGAATCCATCCACGTCAGCATTCCGCGTTGCAAGCGATCGGCCAATAACATACATTCAGACTCCCTATGTATATACACAAAAAGTGGGTTGTTTCGTTCATTCATCTGTAGCTTTCGGACGTTCTGTTAGGGATTCGATCTCGACAACATCAATGGCTCCCAAAGCAGAGAAGAAACCCGCCGCCTTGAAAAAGACTGTGGCAGAGAAATCCCCGGCGGCAGAAAAAGCTGCGTCCAAGGCAAAGAAGAAGCTTCTCCTGCACGATGGCGATAAGAAGGGAAAGAAGCAGCACAGGAAGAAGATCAGCGAGACATACAAGATCTACATTTTTAAGGTGTTGAAGCAGGTTCATCCTGATATCGGCATCTCCAGTAAAGCTATGGGCATAATGAACAGCTTTATCAACGATATTTTTGAGAAATTGGCCAGCGAAGCTTCGAGACTCGCCGGGTACACTAAAAAACCTACAATTACCTCAAGGGAGATTCAGACGTCTGTCAGGCTTACTCTTCCGGGAGAGCTTGGAAAGCATGCCATCTCAGAGGGCACCAAGGCCGTCACAAAATTCACAAGCGCCTAAATAAGCTTATATTCTACGAGGCTACTTAGGGTTAGTAGTAATTGATTCTCCAAGGGCTATAATTTAACGGTCAAATGAACATTTTATGACGATTATCTGTTCGATATCAGAAAACATATAAAAAGATGTTGATCTTTGGTACAATACATTATAAATCTTATATTCGGTTTTCCGTTCGACATGGGAATGAAAATCTGAAGCATTCGTATATCTTTTCGAATAATTGTTATTAAATCTCAACATTATCGTCTGCAGTGCTGTACAGAATTTTTATTACTGGATCTCTCCAATGTTAGTAGGAATTGATTCGCCAAGAGCTATAATTTGACGGTCAAATGAACATTTTATGACGGTTATCTGTTCAATATCAGAAAACATATAAAAAGATGTTGATCTTTGGTACAATACATTATAAATCTTATATTTGGTTTTCTGTTCGACATGGGAATGAAAATCTAAAGCATTTGTATATCTTTTCGAATAATTGTTATAAAATCTCAACATTATTGTATGCAGTGCTACACAGAATTTTTATTTCTGGATCTCTCCAATGTTGAAAGATCTTGCATTATATTGGTTCTCACGGTCATTCTATTTATAAAAGTGCTTGAGTTTTATGGAGGATTTATAATTTGTCAGAATGATTCATCTAGCATTTACAATCTTTTTCTTTGTAATAAAATTCTCTCTTTTTCTACCAGCAAGCTTAAACTTGATTCCATCGTCATATTTATATGTTTCTAATCTAATACAATAAAAACTAAAATATGAATCGGTTTAAATTTGATGGTCTCACACTTTTATGATAAAATATTAAACAAAGAATTATATGTTATAATGTCTAAATTGTATCACATAAGTTTTAATTTTCAATAATTTTTTAATTTAAAGTTATTTTTAGAGCAAAGTCTTATGGAGGGAATACTAAAACAATTATGTGGGTGCTTGAATTTCTTTAAGAATATTTCAAAATTAGTGGGCCCTTAAATTTAGTATTGCAATTCAACTTATAAATTATAAATTTAGGGGAAGTTTGTAGATTCATGAACACTGTTGTGAATAAAAAAATTAATAAATATATATATATATATATATATATATATTTTTTTTTGACTAGAATTTAAATTATTAGTAAATTGGCAAGTAGCATAAAAAATTACAAAGCTGTTGGGATAATTTCTAGTGCCATCTCTACCCCAATTTCACCTATAAAATATGCAGCCCTAAAAGATAGGGGCTACTATTTTATAGTAAAAGATTCCAAAAAATTCCATAGCATTAATTTAAATTTCATAACATTAATTTTTTTATTTGTTTCATGGTACTTCTTGATCCATGAAAACAAAACAAATCCTGAAGTTCCCCACGAGACTTTATACTTGGAAAATGTACGACTAATAACTATAAGTATATATATCATAATGTCACAAACATTTTTAGAATTTATAAGGTAACTTTAAATATAATTATTTTCAAGAAACTGGAATTTAATGGTTTACCTTCTCAAAGTTTTTCAGATCCAGTGAATCAATTTTAGAATAGCTATCATTTGGATTTTTGCAATTCTTTGTAATCCTACAAAGCCTGCAATTCCTAACTTTTAAAAACCAAAAAAATGATAACTAAAATCTCATTAATAAATTTCACATGTACCAATAGATGCTCATCTTTTAGTTTTCTTAGCTCTATAATTGACCCATTTGTGCAGGACTATTAAGGCATAAGGAATTTATGCACAATTATTAGTTCATTTGTACATAATATTGACAATTTTTAGTTATTGGATGCACAAAATTAATTCTAAGAACTATCTATATGCATCCCCTAATTATTAAATATAACCCTATTATTTGATTATGGAACTACTCTCATTTCCTTGTTATTTGATTATGGAACACTCTCATTTCCTTGTTTGATTTTAGAACTATTCTGCATGAATATTTCGATACGAAGTGAACCATCTCCCTCCCCAAAGCGTACCCTTGTTTCCCACACTAGCACTAGAATATTTATTATTTATTTAATCATATGATGGTTTTTCCATCATATAGAGTGTTCTTTAGCATTGCATAACTAGGTATCACCATACCTACTTCTAGAAAATTAGATACCTAGATATGTGATTGGTTTTGTATTACATTTTTATTATTTTTTATATGTAGATTATTGTTTTATTTTATTTTATTAATCTTTTATTTCATTTTACTTTGGAATTAATTTATTGTGAATTAAGTAATAGAAAAAATATATATTTTTGAATTAAGTATAAAAGATCCAAAAGGAGGGTTACATCAGAGTTAGCATATAAGCAGTTTAAAACCCTGAGCCCGCCCATACATATCTTAATGACACTTTTAATCCCAATCTCCCATATATAAAATGACCCAAGAGCAGATATCAAAAAAATATCAACCACACAATCGTTTAGTATCAACAAGGCCAACATCAACGAATACATAGAATATGGCATAGCTATCAAAGAAAATTAAAGGAAAGAACCAGCAGACTAAATGAGCTCAAGTTCTCCAACAGGATCATCATTCTTAGCCAGGGGGGGATCCAAGCAATCCAGCCCAAACACCCCTCCATCCAAACTTCAATCTTGCCATCTAGATTGTGGTCTTTATGTGGGTGCACCACCCATCCCTGCATCAAATCTTCTTGTTGTTGAATATTATCCAATCGAGCCTTCCCATCCTCCAAGAAATGCAAGAAGTTTCTGAGTGCTTCCTCAAAAGGGGAGAACCTATGGTCACCCCTGTCCCAGGTGAAGCCATGGGAAATCTCTCTAATATACATAGTTGTGTGCCCAACCTCCAACCATTGATCAAAATTATTTTCTTCCAACCTGATAATGATAGAGACCTACATGGAAACAAGGTGTAAAATGAGTCTTCGTACAGACTCAGTAAGATTCCTAGGTCTGTCATTGAATAACTCATCATTACGAAACTTCCATATCAACCATAAGATTTCAAGGGACAAGCAGGATGAAAAGGAGTTAATTATTTTCTTGCGGCCTTTGATATAACCAAGGATAGCATCCAAATTTGCAATTTAAAACTTTTCAAACAATATACCAAACATTTTCCAAACCTCACTGGCAAATAGACAGTCAAAAAACACATGGTGCGGGGACTCTAGAAGGCGAAAAAATTTATAGAGATACAGGGAACCATCCATGTATTTCAAGGGGAGTCTATGGAGGAGCAAATGCCAAACAAAACCTTTTTTTTGGTTCAAATGGCCCAACCCATCTTTGACACAGAGCCCCACCCCACTGTGATGCACTCCAGTACAGGGACCAAATCGAATTTAGGTGGCCAATCACAAGAGAGGAGTTAGACAAGGTATCATATATAGTTTTAACCTTGAGAGAGGGGACGAGGGTAGAATCAATCCAGCATAGAGAGGAGGGAGGGGAGAGAGGCAAAGTAATAGGACCCAAGGAAGTAAGGGGAGAGAGAGAATCTCTAAGAACCGCATATGTCCTAGCCTGAGATGGAGGAACCTTGAACTTATCAACCACCTTAGACCAAGATAGCAGAACACCATCATGGAAGATATCTCCAAACACTCTAATTCCACCATAATTCCATTTCCTAGTTGAGCAGCCCTGTAGGATGACAAGGGGCTTTCCCTTGTGGAGGACATTTCACCATATGGATCTATCAGCAGCAATATTATTGTTTTATTTTACTTTGTTAATCTTTTATGTCATTTTATTTTGGAATTAATTTATTACGAATTAACAAACACACACACACACACACACACACACACACACATGTATTAATTCTTTTTTTCTTTTAGTTTTAAATATATGTATAAACAAGAAAGATGATGCAATCAAAATTATTAAATAAATATTATTTATATATTTTTTAATTTATGATCATTACTAAATATTATGTTTATTATTAAATATTAACATTTTGATAGAATGGTTGTCAAATTTAAAATAAAAGATAAAAGTTTTTGTTAACGTACTCACTCTATTTTACTGCTTTTGTTTTATTGTTAAAATTAATTTTTATATGATACTTCAAATTTAATTCTATAAATTTTTTAAAATTTAATAGAATTAAATATCAATACTTATTTTAAAGTTTCATTGTAAGTAATATCTAATTTTATAAATGTTTAAAAAATAAATTTAAACTTAAAAAATTTAATGATGACTTGATGGCCGAGTACACAACCCACTTATTGTGAATATTTCTCTTGTCAAATGTCTATCTTTATGTCTAATTAAAAAAGACAAGATTTAATGTATTTAATTGTGATAGGACAACAAGTAGAAAAAGAAAAAATTATGTTGATTATCATTTGACTTGTTAATGGTAATGATTGCAAGCAATGTTTAAATATTTTGTGAGATGTCACATTGCCTAATTATGATATCTTTAATTGTTATTTTTATTATTAGATCTAATCATGATTTTGAAATAGACTAACAACTATTTTTGATGTTCATGAGTAGACGAGGAAAGGTACGATACTCTTGGACTAGAGAGAGTATCACTAAAGGGAGGGATTATAGATGGATATAAAGGCAAAAATTCATGATGGAATATATGCACACATGCACTTAAAAATCATTATTGTGATTTCGTATGAAGTTTTTATTTATTATTTATTAAAATAAGAGAGTTGTAATATTTTAATAAACAAATTTATAGAGAATAAATTATAAATAAAATAAATTTTATTTATTAGTAAATCTTATTCATGGATTTAATTAATTGGGATGGAATGTTCATGGAAGAGGGAATCTAAGTGAGCGGTTAACATTTGTTAATGTGAGTCAATCATGGAGGAAAAAATCAAGAGTATTGGGAAAATCAAGAGGAGGGCTGTTCGTTCAAGGTGGTGTTGATAGGGACTTTTGTTCGACATGGGAATGAAAATCTGAAGCATTTGTATATCTTTTCGAATAATTGTTATTAAATCTCAACATTATTGTATGCAGTACTACACATAATTTTTATTACTGGACCTCTCCAATGTTAAAAGATCTTGCATTATATTGGTTCTCATGGTCATTCTATTTATAAAAGTGCCCGAGTTTTATGGAGGATTTATAATTTATGTCAGAATTATTCATCTAAAATTTACAATCTTTTTCTTTGTATATTATAAAATTCTCTTTTTCTACCGGCAAGCTTTAAACTTGATTCCATCGTCATATTTATATGTTTCTAATCTAATACAATAACTATTTAGAAAACTAAAATATATATTGGTTTAAATCTAATGATCTCATAATTTTATAATAAAATATAATCAAAGAATTATATGTGTTAAATTTTATTACATAAATTTTAGTTCTTAATAATTTATGAATTTAAATTTACCCTTAGGGTAAACTCTTATGGAGGGAATAACTAAAACAATTATGTGGGTGTTGCTGAATTTCTTTACGAATATTTTAAAATTGGTGGCCTCATGAATTTAGTAGTGCAGTTCAACTTATAAATTTAGGGAAGCTTGCAGACTCATGAAGATTGTTGTGAATTAAAAAAATTGATAAATTTACATCTTTTTCTTTCTACTTATTTTTATACAATCTTCTTAAATTATTTTTGTAAATGAAATTATTAATATTCTTGCAAATAAAATTTGTAGGCAAAATTGTAGGTGGTGAAGCCACATGTCAGCTTTTTCAATTAGCAGTCACTGCTTATTTTCAGTCTCCCCTTCTTTTCAAAGCTTATTTTCATTAATTTAAGTAAAAAATGTTCATAAGCAGCAGGATGGGGACATGGGGTAGTTGACAAGTAGCATAAAAAATTTCAAAGATGTTGGGATAATTTTAGTCCCATCTCTACCCCAATTTCACCTATAAAATATGTCACATTATTTTATTTTTTCATGGGACTTCTTGATCCATGAAAGCAAAACTTGAAGTCCCCAGGAGACTTTATACTTAGAAAATGTATGGCTAATAACTATAAGTATATATATCATAATGTCACAAACTTATTTTAAATTTATAGGGTAACTTTAAATATAATTATTTTCAAGAAATTGGAATTTAATGCTTAACTTTCACATAGTTTTTCAGATCAAGTGAATCAATTTTAGAATAACTGTCACATGTACCAATAGATGCTTACTTTTTAGTTTTTTTAGCTCTTTAGCTCTATAATTGACCCATTTGTGCAGGACTACTAAGGTATAAGGCATTTATGCATAATTATTGGGTCACTTGTGCATAAATATTATCAATTTTTAATTATTGGATGCACAAAATTAATTATAATGACTATCGATACCCTTCCCCTAATTATTAAATATAACCCTTCATAAGAAACTTCAACATGTTATTTGATGATGAAACACTCTCATTTCCTTGTTTGATTTTGAAACTTCTAAATTTTATTGGCTGATAATAATAAATGTATTTAATAGGGTTCCCTCATTAGGGGATTCATATTCCACATTCTGCATGGCTATTACAATATAGAGCGTACTCTTGTTTCTCGTGCTCATGACGGTACGTTTGTTAGAAAATCCACTAACACAAAATTTAGTCAAGCATTACACACAATTGATCATTTTTCCAAGCGGTCACTAACACGATGTACATATTTATTAATCATATGATGGTTTTTCTATCATCTAGAGTGTTCTTTAGCATTGCATAAGTCTTACCATACCTACTTCTAGAAAATTAGATACCAAGATATGTGATTGGTTTTGTATTATATTTTTATTATTTTTTATATGTAGATTATTGTTTTATTTTATTGTGTTAATCTTTCATGTCATTTTATCTTGGAATTGATTTCTTACGAATTAACTAATATATATATATATATATATATATATATATATATATATATATATATATATATATATATATATATATATATATATATTCAAAAAAATAAATGTTTTATAATTCTCTTTTTCTTTTAGTTTTAAATTTATATATAAATAACAAAAATGATGCAAACAAAATTATAAAAAGATATATTATTTAAATTTAATATTTATGATAATTACTAAATATTATGCTTATTATTAATTAATATTAATATTATTTTTATTATTAAATTTAACATTTTGATAGAATGGTTTTCAAATCTAAAATAAAAGATAAGAGTTTTTGTTAACGTACTCACCTTGTTTTATTGTTAAATTTAATTTTTATATGATACTTCACATTTAATTCTAGATTATTTTTTAAAAATTTATTAGAATTAAATTTCAATACTTATTCTAAAGTTCCATTTCAAGAAAATATCTAATTTTATAAATTAGGGAAGGGAATTTAGAGGCAGATCAATTAGCAAATCAAGGGCCAAGTGGCATATTTATTCAGAAATTAGGAGATTAAAAGCTCCTAACGCATTAGCAGATATATTTAGACATATATATATGTAAATAAATGATTAAATATGCATTCATATATATATATATATATATATATATATATATATATACATGTACATGTATATATACATATATATACACACATGTATGTATATATATATATATACATGTACATGTATATATACATATATATACACACATGTATGTATATATATATATACATATCTATACATATATATATATATATATATATATATATATATATATATATATACGTATACACACATATATATGTATATGTATATGTATATGTATATACATATATATATTTATATATATATATATATGTATATATAAATATACATATGTGTGTGTGTGTATATACATATAGATATATGTATATATGTACATAGTACATATATATATGTACATATATACATATATGTATATGTATATACATATATACATATATTTATATGTATATACATTTATATATATATATATATATACATGTATATGTATGTTTATATATTTATGTATACATGTATATATATATATATATACATATATATATATATATATATATATATGTATATGTATATATATGTATGTATGTATATGTATATATATGTATGTATGTATATATATGTATATGTATATGTATATGTATATATATATGTATATATATGTGTGTGTATATATATGTGTGTGTTGGAAAATGCACACTCCAATGAGAAATTGTAGGTGATTGAAGGTATTATCATTGATGGCAACCTTACAATCCTATGATACTGACAGGCACCAGCACCGACAGACTCAACACTGGCACACAGATCACCGACACCATGGCCGATAGGAATTTTGTTTAAATGTATTTTGTATTTAATTGTAAAATCTTTTGTAAGCCAACTTGGCGGATTGTAATATGACTCATATAAGTATGAGATCATTGTAGATCATTTAGTGTGTGATAGATGGAAAGATTAATGCAGACCTAATGTGTGAATTATAAGGCAAATATTGGATAAGGGTTTATGTATATTGTAGAGCTTAAACAGGTATTGAATCCAGCATAGTAGATGTTGATTTGAAGCAGTACAAGACATTGGATTTGTATAATCCATTTTTGTAAGTTAGTGAGACTTATTTTGTAACTGAGTTGTGAGCTCTAGGCACTTGGCCTTCCTGCATGTGCAGACCCCTATTGTAAACAGTAATATTCCCTTATGGGCCAGTAAGCAAATATTGTGGGTCACAAATCCCACTGAGGTTTTTCCCACATCGGGTTTCCTCGTTAAAAATACTGTGTTATGGTGTGTCTCTTATGTTGTGGTTATTGCTCTTATTTACTACATTATTTTTAGTTTACCGATACATAGTTTTGATATGCTTTTCATGTTATAATTCAACTAAATTCTTATATCGGTCAGATACTGATTCACCCCCCCCCCCCTCTCAGTATCTTTGGGAATCCTAACAATTGGTATCAGAGCCTGGTCCTCTATTTTCAAAATCCTAATAGCTTGAGGAAGATCTTGACACCGGTAGAGATGGAAAACTTGAGAAAGCAATTGGAAAAAACTCTTTCAGACTATGATGCAGAAAAAGTGAAGAATATCAAACTTGAAAATGATCTGAAGGCTGCACAAGATATTATTTGAGGACTTCAAGAAAATTTCACTATAGCAAGGAATAAGAGAAGAGAACTTTGTGAAAAGATGCAAAATGATGAAGATGAAAAAGAAACTCTTAATGATCTGGTAAACAAACTGAGACAAGAAAACAATACAATGAAGAATGAGATGAAAGATATGACTATGAGATTTTGTAAAGAAACTGAAAATCAGAAGAAGAATGAAGAGGACTTGGTTAGAAGACTGAATGATGCTAGAAATGAAAACACAAGACTTAGTCATGAAAATGGTATGTTAAAAATAGATTTGATGTATACACAAAATGACAAAACTGAACTCATGAGATAGAAAGGAATCTTGGAGAGTGAACTGGTTGTTGCAAATCAACACAAGGAAAAATTCAAGAAAAGTTCAGAACAACTTGATGACATGTTGAAGAATCAGAAACCAAATGGTGATGCTAATGGCCTTGGCTTTGAAGTTGATGAAAGCTCTGGTATTGCAAACAAACATGATCATAGCAAATTGGTAAGACAACCTAATGCTTACAAATTTAATGGAAAATGCTTTAATTGTAACAAGTATGGTCATAGAGCAAATCAATGCAAATTTAGAAATTATCAGAACACTAATACACCCACCGGTCAATGTTCTAAATGCAACAAAGTTGGTCACAATTCAGAAAATTGCAGAATGAATGTAAGATGTTATGTTTGTGGAAGATTTGGACATCTATCTAATCAATGCAGAACACAAACTGACATAAGATATGGGAAAGCCATTCAAGAAAACAATGTGACTTGTTATGCTTGTAACAAGATTGGACATATTGCTAAATTTTGTAGAAGCAAGACATCACTGACAAATAACAAAGGACCCAACTTGAAAGGTAAAGAAAAGGTTGAAGAGGTAAAGAAAGAATTCTCAAAACAATGGATCAGAAAGTCAGATTAGAATGTTGATATGAATACTCCTCCACCAGTAGAACAGAGTAACACTCCACCGGTAGGAGACTCTTCATCTAACTGAAGGAAAATCCTTTGGGGGTTTAGCAACAAACTAAAAAACATGCTAATATACCCTCGGTTGATGGTGAGAAGTTGAATTACTTCTTTACCGGCAGATGAGTTAAGTTGTGACTTAAATGACAAGCATTAAATGTGGTAGTTGGAGAAAATAACATTATAAAGTAAGTGTTTTGGCTCCTTTTTCATTCACCAAGCATTAAAATCTTCGAGAGCACAAAAATTCCCGAGGAAAGGCATCTTTAGCAAAAAAGTGAAGCAGTTCATCCAAGAACTCATCCTTAAGGTAGATTGAAGTATTTATAACTATGGCTTCCTCATCCACACCTGAATTTATTGTAAACCATGTTGTGATTGAAGTTATCAAGTGTCCTAGACCTGTATTCAAACTTGTTCCCGAAATAGCGAAGAAAGATGATGCCCTAGGTGCATTCTCTCAAATTCCTAAAGGAGTAGTTTATGGAGAGGATCCTAGGATATACATACAATGTCATATAGAGGAACTAGGAGATGAAGAAATCAAGAATATGTATCAGACTGTTTTATGTGATGAATCTGGAAATATCAAATCAGAACATAAGATAGTGGAAACCCTAGGTTTTACTGAAATCCTTAGTATCCCAGATTTTCCCAAGGATGTTATAAGGATTGTGCTAAGTAGAGTTCATGGCGAATTATTTTGGTTGGATTCAATTCATAAGATCACCAAAGAAGCAGTTAAGGCAGTAACAAGGTTACCTTCCACAGATAGCAGGCCTGAAAAAAACTAAAAAGGTCTCTAATGACACAGTAGTGGACCTAACCAGCGCAACATTTGACAAGAGATCACTTAGAGTCAATGATGTAAAGGACATAAATGTTAGATTTGTCAGTATGATCCTTGGCTATAAAGCCACACATGCTAATAGGTTAAACTTAGTATCTAGCTTATGTATTAAAAGTGCTTATGACTTATTGAACAACAATGCTAAGATTGACATCTGTGAATGGCTTAAAGATGAATTGATAGACAATCTGAAGAAAATCAAAGGAGACAAGAAAGGAACTTTTAGATTTGGAAATTTGCTTGTATGTTTGATGTTTTACATTACTAAGGAAGTACCTGGTATTGGTAGAAAAGACTTTGGCTTTGATATACCGGTAGGAAAGAAACTATTGGATACATTAAAAAACATGGGAGAAAATAGAGAGAAAAATATAAATGAACATTTTCAAGCACTGAAGGCTCGAATGAAGACAAGAATTAGGGTGTTTCAAACAATTGTAGATAAATATCAAAAGGAAATATGTTTTGTATTCAAGAAAGATGAAATTTGGATGGAGGCATTTGTCCCTAGAACTATTTGGGTAACTGAAATGGGATATGAAATAGATGATAATATAATTGAAACTTATGCAAAAAACCTCCTTGAAGCACCAAAGGAACCATCTGAGAAAGTCTTTGGCAATGCAGAAACAATTGAAAGTGGTATTCAGTCTAAGAAAAGAGTTAAGAAAGTTGAACAAACAATAAGGAAAAGCACTAGACAAGCTAAAGCAATTAAGGAAGATGTATTGAAGCAAACTGGTATCAAGGAAAGTTAGTTGGAAGGAATTCAACCGAAAGTTCATCTTTCACCAATTGCAACTTCTTCTGAAAGTGATATACCAGCAGTATTCAAAAGGGTAGAAAGGAAAAGAATGTTGGTATTTTGGTATGGTTTTGTCATTGATGTCAACACCTACTAAAGCACTAGCACTTTGGACATCCAGCAGCATTCATTGCCAAGCAAGTAACTATTGCACAGTTACTGGTATATGGTTCACCGATAAGATATAATGATCAACGACACTTGGAATGATATGGAAGACACTTGGTAATGTCGAAGACATTATGTGGACACTTTGTTTTGAAGAATTAATCATTGGTATATTCACTTATGCATATTTGCTTTTACCGGCAATAGGTCCAGGGTTACCTAGGGTTACACCGGTAGGTTTACCTTTTCCAGATCAGCATGGCACGCTATGGAGATGATTTATTATTGTTGTAAATGCATTAAGCCGACATGTTTAATTGGTTATTGCATCGGATATCATATTGTTTGTAAAATGTTTTTATTGTAATATTTTGTAGAGCCAACCTACTAAAATTGGTCTTAGGTTATGGTATAAATGTAAGATCTTATTTGTAAGATCGAATGTGGAATGTGAAAAATAATTGTGAGAAGGTATATACGAGATTAAGCGGAGCTATACATGAAGACATCATTTGAAGGTGAAGCTAGGTTTTTGTAGAAGCATATCAGCATTACACCGGTACTGAATCCAGCATATGAAGATTCTATTTTATGCAGTATGTTCTTATTGGATTTAACCATCCAACTATAGTCAGTGTGACTCCCATTCTATGATTGAGCAGTGAGCTCTAGGCTGTTGGCCTTTCTGCATGTGTAGACCCCATTTATGTACACTTACTATCTACAGTAGTATCATCTGATTGTGGGTAAAGTTTCCCACCATGGTTTTTCCCCTTACAGGGTTTCCACGTACAAACATTGGTGTTATGTGTTGTGGATGACTTTATGTTTATGTTTTATGCATTAATCTTTACCAGTATAGCAATTAACTGTTAACACTATCTACTGACATACTTAACTGGTTTACCGGTATTAAGCATTAAGTTGGTTAAAGTTGTTTTTGGCTTGAATTTATTTGACAACTGATTCACCCCCCCCCTCTCAGTTGTCTCTGGGACCTAACAATTGGTATCAGAGCTTAGTCCTCTTTTGTAGAAGTTTAACAACTTGAGGAGATCCAATAACTACTAATTATTTCAGGAAGGACAGTCCTAAACTTGATGGAACCAACTATGGGATATGGAAGATCAGGATGGAGACACATCTGAATTGCATTGGTAAAGACATCTAGGAAGTTACAAAGAATGGTTATATTGCTGCTATAGCTGGTTAGATTGCTCCAACTACCTTAGTCAAAGATGAGGAGAATGATTGCAAAGCAAGAGAAGCACTTTTGAGTGCATTATCAGATCAACAAATCATGGGATTATCAAATAGGTCTACTGCTAAAGCTATTTGGGATTATTTGGAAACACTAAATGAAGGAGATTCCACAACCAAGATTGCAAAACTTGAAAGCTTCCAAGTTAGGTATGAACATCTAAAAATGGAAGAAGATGAAAGGATTTCTGCTTTTATGGAAAGAGTAAATGAAATTGTTTTGGGTATTAAATGCTGTAGAGGAACCTTGAGTGAGGATGAAATTGTTTCAAAAATCTTAAGAGGATTTCCACCGACATATAAAATAAAGGTTACTGCTATAAATGAGTTGAGAACAATGCCTAATACATCAGTAACTAGGGATACATTAATTGGGAAACTTTCAGCCTTTGAAATTGAGGAATTTGGTCTTGTTGCTACTATAAAGATAGATTTGGCCTTTAAAGCATCAACATCATCTGCTCCATCATTTGACAAATCAGATTGGAAAGCCTTTTATGCAAGAGAACTTGAAGAAACTAGGAAGGAGAATGAAGAGCTTGAAGAACTTGAAGCACTATTTGCAAGGAAAATGCCAAAAGGTCCAATTGGAAGTAAGTATGAAGGTAAAGCACCCTTTAAATATTTTAACTACAATAAGATTGGTCATATGACTTCGAGATGCCCTGATAGACATGCTAGACTAAGAGAAGAAGCTAGAAGAACATACAAGCCTAATCCTAAATATCAGAGATACATATTTAAGAAGAACAAAGACAAATCTTGTTACATTGCTGATGAAGGTGTGACTAATGATTTTGGTAAGGATCCAACAGACAATGGATGGGTTTTTGTTGCTATAACAGAAGATCAACTAGCACCTACTACTCAACTGGTAGAACAAGCCCTAGCAGCTAAAGTTGAAGTAAAGGATGAATGGATTATTGACTCAGGATGCTCACATCATATGACAGGGGACAAAGGTAAATTCTTGAACTTTCAAGAATACAATGGAGGTTTAGTAAGATTTGGGGATGACAAAGCCTATTCAATCAAAGGTAAGGGTACAATATCTCTTGATGGTAAGCATAACACTGACAATGTCTACTACGTTGAAGGATTAAAGCATAATCTTTTAAGTGTTGGTCAATTAGTTGAGAAAGGATTTTAGTTACAATTTAAGAATGGAAAATGCAAAATCATGAATAGAACTGATTTAGAAATTACAACCAGTAATCAAACTAGATGTAATATCTTTCATTTGAATAACAATGAAAAAGCATGCTTGATTGCACATATAGATGAAAGTTGGTTATGGCATAAGAGACTATGTCATGTAAAATTTGATTGCATGGTAAAAATTAGTACTTCTAAGGCAGTTAGAGATCTACCTAAAATTGTGAAACCTCAGAATACAATATGTAAGGAATGTAAATTTGGAAAACAAGTTAGAGTTAGTTTCAAAAGGATTCTAGAAAAATCCAATAATGCTCTTGATTTGATTCACACTAATTTATGTGGTCCAGCTAGAACTAAAATCTTACAAGGTGATAGATATTTCATGCTAATTATTGATGATTATTCTACAATGTGTTGGGTTACTTTTCTCAAAGAAAAATTAGAAGCACTTGGAAAGTTCAAACTATTCAAAGAAATGGTTGAAAATGAAACTGGTAAGAAAATCAAATATTTAAGATCAGATCAAGGAGGAGAATTCACATCTAAGGACTTTAATACATTTTGTGAAGTAAATGGAATTAGAAGATAGCTATCAACACCTCGAACACCACAATGGAATGGAGTTGTTGAAAGGAAAAATAGAACTATCTTGGATGCAACAAGAAGTATGTTATCTGAAGCAAATTTACCACATGTATATTGGAGAGAAGCAGTCAGCACAACCGTCTATACATTCAACAAAGTTCGCATCAAAGGTGAAATTAGTAAGACCCCTCATGAACTATGGTTTGGTAATATTCCTACTCTTAAGTATTTAAGAATTTTTGGAAGTAAATGTTATATTAGAAGAGATGAGTATATTGGCAAATTTGATCCTAGAAGTGATGAAGGAATATTTCTTGGTTATTCATCTAAGAGCAAGGCATATAGATGTTTTAATAAGAGATTGCAAAAAATTGTTGAGAGTACAAATGTAAAAATTGATGAACAAATCAGAGGAACTTCAAGGTATATAGACTCTGAACTGACAATAGAAATTGTGACAAATGAACCTACACTAAATCCAACAGTACGGAATGAAGATCCAGTTACCCCAGTACCATCAGAGGATTCCATAGAACAACAACAAACTAAGACACCCCGGTATGTAAAATTGAATCATTTTGAAGATCAGATAATTGGAAACAAATTTAAAGGAGTTATGACAAGAGGAAGATTGGCAAATGAAGATGTATGTCTTATTTCTCAAATTGAACCATCATTTGCTAATGAGGCATGTGAAGATAAATTTTGGATTAAAGCTATGGAAGAAGAATTAGAACAAATTGAGAAAAATAATACTTGGATATTAGTTCCTCGGCCTAAAGATAAAAATGTAATTGGAACAAAATGGGTATTTAGAAACAAACTTAATGAAGATGGTAAGGTTGTCAGAAATAAAGCAAGACTAGTGTGTAAGGGATATTCTCAGAAAGAAGGAGTTGATTACAATGAAAAATTTGCACGGGTAGCTAGAATTGAGGCAGTTAGATTATTCTTGGCTTTTGCAGCTCACAAGAACTACAAAGTTTATCAAATGGATATTAAATGTGCATTCTTGAATGGAGATCTTGAAGAGGAAGTCTATATTGAACAACCTGATGGATTTTCTTTGATAGATGACAATGATATGGTTTGCAGGTTAAGAAAAGCTCTGTATGGATTGAAACAAGCCCCAAGAGCTTGGTATACAAGGTTGGATAAGTATCTTTTAAAGATTGGTTTTACTAAAGGAAATACAGACAACAATTTATATTACAAAATAACTAATGATGACATCTTGATTATAGAAGTATTTGTTGATGATATAATCTTTGGAGGAGAAGATGGATTATGTAAAGAATTTTCTATCAAAATGCAGCAAGAATTTGAAATGTCTATGATTGGAGAAATAAAATTCTTTTTAGGATTGTAGATTTCAGAGACTGACAAAGGTATATTTTTGAGTCAATCTAGGTACATGAAAGAGTTACTAAAGAAATTTGGGATAGAGAACTCTAAACCGGTAAGCACACCTATGACTACAAATGACAAATTATCTCAAAGGGATGAATCTACACCTGTTAATCTAACTAGATACAAATCTATGATAGGAGGTTTACTGTATTTGACACAAACTAGACTTGATATTATGAATGCAGTATGTATTGTTTCTAGATTTCAAAGTAATCCTAGAGAAAATCATGAATTAGCAGTAAAAAGGATTTTCTGATACTTACAAGGCACTGCAAATCTTGGATTATGGTGTCCTAGAGATGAAAATTTTGATCTATGTGCATACACAGATGCAAATTGGATAGGAGATGTGGATGATAGAAAAAGCACCACCAGTGGAGCATTCTTTCTTGGAAAGAGATTAGTTTCTTGGTTAAGTAAGAAACAAAGTTGTACATCTTTATCAATAGCTAAATCAGAATATGTCGCAGCAACAACTAACTGTACACAGGTACTATGGCTGAAACAAATGTTGAAAGACATAAAGGTAAAATGCAAGGAACCTATTACTATATATTGTGATAACACTGCAACATTTGATATATCTAAGAATCCGGTATTACATTCTAAAACAAAACATGTTTCTATCAAACTAAAATTTCTAATGGAAAAAGTTGAAGAAAAAGAGATAAAACTAGTTTATGTGAATACTAAAGAACAACTTGCAGATATTTTCACAAAACCTTTGCCTAAGGAGACTTTTGAATATCTCAGAGATCAGCTTGGAGTCGTACCACCACCGGTAGAGACTTAGATAGTTGATGATTGTCATCAACGGACATAATTAACAAAGAGATCTTTTACTCCAGTCTTCAAGATGAGGAAGCTACTTCTCAGGGGGAGTAGTTGGTATATTGAATTGATTGGTATTTTGTAGATGAACTTGGTATTATTATAACTTTGGAATTTGATGTCAAATGGGGAGAGATATCTATGGAAAAACACATTTTCTTTAATGAGAGATTGGTATTGAAGAAACACATGTTGCTCCTAGGGGGAGAGATTGTTGTTTAGGAGAGATTGTTGGATTTTGGTATTTGGCATTTCTATTTTGGCACTTTTATGGTTTTTCCATCTTGTGTTGCCATCAATGCCAAAGGGGGAGATTGTTGGTATTTTGGTATGGTTTTGTCATTGATGTCAACACCTACTAAAGCACTAGCACTCTGGAGATCCAACAACATTCACTAGCAAGCAAGTAACTATTCCACAGTTACTGGTATATGGTTCACCAACAAGATATAATGATCACCGGCACTTGGAATGATATGGAAGACACTTGGTAATGTCGAAGACATCATGTGCACACTTTGTTTTGAAGAATTAATCATTGGTATATTCATATTTGCATATTTGCTTTTACCGACAATAGGTCCAGGGTTACCTAGGGTTACACTAGTAGGTTTATCTTTTCTAGATCAGCATGGCACGCTATGGAGATGATTTATTATTGTTTTAAATGCATTAAGTCAACATGTTTAATCGGTTATTGCATCGAATATCATATTGTTTGTAAAATGTTTTTATTGTAATATCTTGTAGAGCCAACCTACTAAAATTGGTCTTAGGTTATGGTATAAATGTAAGATCTTATTTGTAAGATTGAATGTGGAATGCAAAAAAGAATTGTGAGAAGGTATATGTGAGATTAAGCAGAGCTATACATGAAGACATCATTTGAAGGTGAAGCTAGGTTTTTGTAGAAGCATATCAGCATTACACCGGTACTGAATCCAACATATGAAGATGTTATTTTATGTTGTACATTCTTGTTGGATTTAACCACCCAACTGTAGTCAGTGTGACTTCCATTCTATGATTGAGAAGTGAGCTCTAGGCTGTTGGCCTTTCTGCATGTGCAGACCCCATTTATGTACACTTACTATCTGTAGTAGTATCATCTGATTGTGGGTAAATTTTCCCACCCATTTTTTTCCCCTTACAGGGTTTCCATGTACAAACATTGGTGTTATGTGTTGAGGATGACTTTATGTTTATGTTTTATGCATTAATCTTTACCAGTATAGCAATTAATTGTTAACACTGTCTACCGGGATACTTAACTGGTTTATCGGTATTAAGCATTAAGTTGGTTAAAGTTGTTTTTGGCTTGAATTTATTTGACAACTAATTCACCCCACCCCCCCCTCTCTCAGTTGTCTCCGGGACCTAACAAAGAAAACCCTCACCAGCACCCTCACCTACACCCAAGAGAACAAGACAAAAGCAACAAGTAGTTAGACCTCCAGTTAAGAAGTTAACTCCAAAGAAGAAGAAGGTAAAACAAGATATTGCTCCACTGGACAAACTTTTAAGTTAAATAATAGAGGATGGAAAGTTGAAAAACATTAGCAACTATATAACACATTTTCCACTAATGATAAAGAAAGTGTAGAAAATAGTGTAATTTTACACTTGGACATATACAACAAATTTTTTATGGAAATTGTTGATGAAATACCCACTGATCTATATAGAAAACTAGAAGCTAGAAGGGTAGCTATTGTTGAGCTAGATAAAAATAGAAAAATAGAAAAATTGCTTTCAGTTCACCTAGTGAACTCCACTGAAGAAATAGATCAATTAATCAGTGAAGCCAACTGGACAGTATTTTCAACTGGTCACCGACATGTTGCACTTATGGCAGGAAGAATGAATGAAATTTCTAAAGAGACTATGGATCAATGGGACATATTCTTTGTTGAAAAGGAGAAATAGGAATAACTTAAAAGACCTAAGACTATCAGAGTCTATCAAAAGGATAGGGATAAGGGGAAAGGTAAGGAAGGTGGACCTCCGAACCTAAAAATAACTGATAACTTACCCCCACCTCTTTCTGATACTCCACCAGTAGAAACCATTGACAATCAACCAACTACAGAGAGTATGGAGACTCCTCAAGAGGATACAAATCTTGAGTCTAAAATTTTGTACACTATGAATATAGACACCCAAGAGGTAAACATTCTGGTGGACAAAGAGACCACTAAGGATAAGAAGAAAGATATGGCTACTGAGCCACCGACTGCAAATGTTGGATTTAGTGATACTGTAAATATAAGCAAATAAAAACCTACTTAGATAGAGAAACTGACAATGGATAGTGCAGAGGTGAATATGGAGAAATAGACAGTGCAAACCGAGACTTCATCTAAAAAAATGGCAGTAGAGAGCACAGAGAAACCCTTTGAGGCACAGGTTGAGAAAAAGGAATAGAAACAGGCTGAGGTATAGGTTCAGGCTGAGATAGTGCCCCCGACAACAGCTGAAAAGCCTAAACCTTTGCTAGTAGAAATGCAAACACAAACTAACCTACTAGAGGTCGAAACAAGCAAAGTTATTACTACAACCAATAGCATGGAAATTGTGAAAATAGTTGGGCAGACATCTAGTACTTCAATGACAGAGTTCAGACCAAGGAACATGATAGAGGTATTATTAGATTCTATTAAGAAGATCAATGAGTGTAATGCACAAGCCTATAAGGTTATTGATGACACAAATCCTATTCTTAAATTGATGGCACCCAAGTGCATTGTGGGAAGTAAAGATTCTTTAGGTCAACTAGACACATTGTCTAAATACATCAACGGTAACATTTTGACAATTGATCAGATAAATGAGGACACATTCAAAGAGAGAATGATTAAGGAGAAAGAAAAATTCTTTGAGGAAATAGTGAAGAAGAATAAGGAGAAAATGGAAACCTTATTACAGGCACTAGGAGAAACAATTTTGGATTTCAAGAAACTGTACAGAGATACCTACAAAACTAATATTTTGATAGAGAACATAGATTCGGAGATCAACAAAGCTCAAGAAGAAATTAACAATATTGCTGACAATTTAATAGGATCATTAGATTCAATTTTGGAAATTGAAAAGAACATTGCAGATCTTGAAGAGAAAATAGAGAAGTTAGAAAAAGACAAAGAAAAGATAAAGATTAAGCCAAAGGATTTAAAATGCAAACTAGGTCCTAAACTAGATTACCTCATTTCTTTGAGAAAAGAAATTTCTGAGGCTCTGGTTCCCGGACTTAAGATACTAGAAGAGAAAATGCACATACTAACCGGTATAGTTCAGAGAACAGGAGCGGCATTACAGGATAGCAAAAGATTCAGCGACAGTCAGAATTTTGCTTTGGTGGATATCTATCAGATTGTAACCCACCAGTTACAAGGATCTAGGCAGGAACCACACTCCACTGACAGTGAATGACAAACTTTGTCATTGATTTCAAAGGGGGAATAGTGGAAATGAGAAAAATGATCAAAAAAAATACATCATTAGCTCAGGGGGAGCATACAGTTTTCACAACATACTTTTGGTAAGATATTTTGGCAAATTCTTTTTGGACAACATTTTTGGACACTTTTTGGATTTTTCTCATGAGTGTTGCCATCAATGCCAAAGGGGGAGATTGTTGGAAAATGCACACTCCAATGAGAAATTGTAGGTGATTGAAGGTATTGTCATTGATGGCAACCTTACAATCCTATGATACCGATAGACACCAGCACCGACACACAAATCACCGGCACCGAAAAGATTGATCACTGACACCATGGCCGACAAGAATTTTGTTTAAATGTATTTTGTATTTAATTGTAAAATATTTTGTAAGCCGACTTGGTGGATTGTAATATGACTCATATAAGTACGAGATCATTGTAGATCATTTAGTGTGTGATAGATGGAAAGATTAATGCAGACCTAATGTATGAATTGTAAGGTAGATATTGGATAAGGGTTTATGTATATTGCAGAGCTTAAACCGATACTGAATCTAGCATAGTAGATGTTGATCTGAAGCAGTACAGGACATTGGATTTGTATAATCCATTTTTCTAAGTCAGTGAGACTTCTTTTGTAACTGAGCAGTGAGCTCTAGGCACTTGGCCTTCCTACATGTGCAGGCCCCTATTGTAAACAGTAATATTCCCTTATTGGCCAGTAAGTGAATATTGTGGGTCACAAATCCCATCGAGGTTTTTCCCACACCAGGTTTCCTCGTTAAAAATATTGTGTTATGCTGTGTCTCTTATGTTGTGGTTATTGCTCTTATTTACTACATTATTTTTGGTTTACCGGTACACAGTTTTGATATGCTTTTCATGTTATAATTCAAATAAATTCTTATACTGGTCAGATACTGATTCACCCCCCTCCTCTCAATATCTTTGGGAACCCTAACAATGTGTGTGTTTATATATATGTGTGTATATATATACATGTATATATACATACATATAAATACGCACACACACACACACACACACACACACACACACACACACACACACACACACACACACACACACATAAGAGCAAAGCTCTACCAATTGAGCTATATCCCCATAGATGTCAAATGAAGCAGACAACAATCCTACTACATAGCGCATAATGGGTGGGCTATCCTATATATATATATTGATAAACCTAGAGGATCTGGTTACTACTGAGAGGGGGGTGAATCAATATTTAAAAAAAATGAAATTTTCAACAGCAAAATAGACTTACCTCAGATCTAAAAAATATTCAACACTTAAAGCAAATCTTCATAACAGATTTCCTTATCAGATCTAGATAATCATTTCCTCTTATGCCAACTTATTAATCAGATTAGCCATCAATTCAATATTAGATCAACAAACACAGTTACCAACTTATCAACTAATCAGAATGCTTCAACAATCATATAATCATCATTACCAGTAATCACTTTAAGATCTCTGATAAACAAACATAAATTGTCTTTACCGGTTATCAGAAATAAAACATGAACACCACAACAAAAGAATACCACACATGAACACCATGTTTTTCATGTGGAAACCCAAATAGGGAAAAACCATGATGGGAATTGGTACCCACAAATTTTTTGCACTCTTTCGGAATGCACCCTGTTAGAAGCCAAACCTGGTTAGAATCTTACAATGATGCCCTATTAGGAGAAGACCTTGTTAGGAGTCACCCAATTAAGGGATTTACCTCAACCCTGTTAGAAGCTTTGATCTATTAGGATCAACCTCGCAAGAGGATTTAGAATTTAGATATTGAGTCACCTTGTTACGGGATTTTGCAATGTGAGGCCTATTAGGACCTACCTAGTGAAGGGATTTTAGTTGTTATTGTATATGGTGAAAATGGATAACAATAATAACAATATTAAAAGGCTAAATGAATTCAACCACAAAACCCTAGCCTAACAACAACAAAGATCCACCATAACATATGAAGATTACCTAAGACAATGCAAATCAAATGAAATCACAAAGATTATACTATCACATGTCCAATAGGGTTTGGATCTCCATTCTTCCTATCTCCATTGATCTTGCTTGAAATATTTGCTCTCAGATTTTATGTGCACAAGAGCTCAACAAAGAACGGAATGTGGTTGCAAGTAGGATCGCCTATGTTCAAAAGTGTAGTGTAGTCAAGTAGTCAATGGGGGCTTTGATAATGAAGGAAGCATCTCCTTATATAGAAGACACTATATGAAATGGAGGGATAAGATTGAGAGGTGTAAAAGGAGGTCGGCTATGATTAGAGGGTAGGTGAAAGAAATAATAAAATAATGAAAGGGGTAGGTAGTGTATGAATTAAGAGATGAATGACATGTGTCATGGGTATAAAAGGTTAATTAATTAATTAAATAAATAAAGATTTATTTAATTAATAGAAGAAGTGGGATCAATTAAATAAATAAGATATTTATTTAATTTAGGAAAAGGATAATTTAAATAAATAAATGAATTTATTTAAATGAGAAATAAGGCTAGAAGAGGATAAATGAATTAATTAAATAAATAAAGATTTATTTAATTAATAGAAGAATTAAGCTTAGATAATTAAATAAATAAAATATTTATTTAATTAGACATGACAATTTTGGGTGTCTACATTTTGCCCCTCTTTGAGACAATGCGGCTTGTTGCGTTGTTTCAAAGAAGAGAAGATGAACTGATACAGAGTTGCCCCAAGATGGGAATGATATGCCCCCTTGAGAGATTGGATGAAAAAATGTCTAAAAAGATCACAGACAATCTCTCAATAAGAAAGATGGGATAGAATGGACTGACTGGATAAAGTGACAGAGTCACGGGATAACGAAGACTGACACAGGAGACTAGGGCTAGGGCAGTCTATAAGATAGACCACGAGGGAAATACATCCTCATTGTAATCCATACATCCAAGAGATTAGAGTGTAGAGCGAGATAGAGCAGCAGCAGTCAGCAACGATGGAAATGGCTCACAGATTCGATCACGTTCGTCGATTTCAGAAGCCAGCAGAGGCAGGAGAGCCAGTAAGTACCACAAAACCTCCTTGTACTTTGATGCATTTATTGTTGTCATTAATGCATGCTAGGTAGAGTAATAAATGCACGTTTATGTCAGGAAAGCGCATTTGTGTCCAAAAATGTGAATTTGTGTCTTCTAGGTCAAATCGGCAGTTCTGTGATGAACATACACTGTCGATTGGATAAGTTGCTGAGAGGATACACTCAAGCGGGTCCTCTAGGGAAAACTAGGATAGCAAATAGGGCTAGGATTGACAATTCTGTGATAGAACATACATTGCCAATTAGGAAACTACTCAAGAGGATTCACTCAAGCATAGGCCCTAGGATAAGATAGATCAAGGCACTTTGTGATGAATAGTGAGTACCAAGATATAGTACTTTGTGATGAATAGGGAGTACTAAAATATGAGCAGCACTTTGTGATGAACAGTGAGTGCAAATGTGAGCAGTACTTTGTGATGAACAGGGAGTGCCAAACACATAGTACTTTGTGATGAACAGGGAGTACCACTAGGATAGAAGAAACACTTTGTGATGAACAATGAGTGTCACTAGGATAGATAGCAACACTTTGTGATGAACAGTGAGTGTCACTAGGATAGAAGCAACACTTTTGTGATGAACAATGAGTGTCACTAGGATTGAGATGATTGATTTGTGTGACTGCAGGAATATTTTCCTATGATGGAGTCATGAGAGAGATTCCCATCGACTCAGAGGTTGTGACCTGAGATGACTTTTAAGGATAGGGCTGCCATTGAGGGTATGGGCTTGAGATATATTCTATATGTGCCTAAGTTTCGGGTGAACATGGGATTGTTGACTATGTTGGCTGAGAGATGGCACTCAGAGACATGTACGTTTCATTTGTTGATGGGTGAGATGACAGTCACCTTAGAGGATGTATACAGGATACTGAGGATACCGATCGACGGGGAGTTAGTACCCTATGATCGAGATAGAGACAGGGATGCACTGAGATGAGTGTTTCAGGATCTAGGCCTAGAGATGAGGGTGGGACATGTGGCCTGGGATACCATGACATGGACAGGATTAGCACTACCAACAGTGTTGGCAGGAGTTATCAGTGGGTTCCTCTGTCTGGATAGGGCGACATGAGGGGTGGCTGTAGAGGACACAGGGGCCAAGAGAGATGATCTTGGGGCGGGTCCTTCTAGGGCTCAGACTCCATCAAGGCCAGTCGGCTCTGAGGGAGGGAATTCATCATAGCCGTAGAGGGCTCCCTATGTATCAGTAATGTACCATTTTTGTATGATGATGTAGACACCTGCGGGTGATTTTAGCCATATGATTTTGACATCATTGTATCATGACACTTTATATATATATATGAGATGATTCATCTTTGCGGTAGCTATATACATGTGTACCTATGTGATGAGATGTTTCATGATGTATGTTTCTATGTGATGCTTATGATATGGATGCAAATATGTATATGATGCAATGCAATATATTTTTTTTTGTTCTTTTATGTTTTATATGTGTATGCATGATGCAAATGTGAATGTATGTAATGCAAATGAATATGATAATGCAAATGTAAATTGTGTTAACAGGTGTTGTGTGCAGGATGTGATGCAGTTGTGATATCTATATGTATGTATGAAATGCTTATATGTGGTAATGCAGGTGCAACTACATGAAATGCAAATGTTTTTGGTGTGTCATTATACTCAGTCATGTGATAGCAGGCTACGCGGACTCGAGAAGGATGATGGAAGTCAATCAAGAAAGGGGGATGGAAGATAGAAGATATGAAAGTAAAAAGAGCTTCTTGTGTGTTATCATCATTGAGCTTTATTATGGCAAGTAGGTTATGACAATTGAGGCATATGTTCGACCCAGAAAGTCATTGTACCTATTTGCATGGAGATAAGACAGTCACAAACAAGGAATGCCCCAGTTCATACTAGACTCATAGTGTCCTCATATCCTTGGACAAGTCATAGCATTACTAAGTGACAATCCATAGACAACAAAGAAAAATAGGTGACGATACCCCATCCTCGCCTTTCTAGTCAAAGACATCCTGGAGATAGAATCTCTAGTTAGAGACATCTTGAAAAAGCTAAAAGACATGTCACCGAAAGATAAAATCAAAAGAAAACCAAGACTCAACACCAACATCCACCGTAGTCCTCAAGTTTAGTGTCTCTTGTCACTTGTATAAGTCTTATTTGATTGTGGTCACAATGTTTACTTTCACAAAAAGGATAGATAGCACGGAACCATATGTTGTATGAGTCTATTGAAAGATTTGATTTTGTTGAAGCCCATTGTTTTTGTTGTGTCTCATCTGAAACTGATTGAATCCATGAAACTGATACTTTATTGCAGAGAAGATGAAACTTTATTGCGGATCTGTGATACAAATGTTGCTTTATTGTGGATTGTGTGCGGATAGACTGAAGGAAGCTAGAAGAAACTATACTCCTCGAAACATGTGATGTTCTCGGTTCCACACCCATCACTAGACGTAGGATTTGCCTTAGCCATAGATAGGATCTGATTTATTATGGATGGAAAGGGAGGTGAAAAGGGAGGTTTATTATGAATGGTTAACCAATCTTGGGTAGATCAATAACAAGCCATGATGGGAATGTGTAAGTTTATTATGGATGAATAGGTTGTGAGTGTGTCCAAAGTGAAAGGATGAAAGTGAATCCTGAAGGAGGGAGGAGCAATGTCTCTATGCATGGTGTTGGTGACCTAGTTTTCACCATGGTACTTGCCCAAGGCACCACCGAAGTGGTTTTCATTGTTGGACGAAATTATTTCTCTTTACTTTTTTCGATTTTTCAATTTTTTTTGTGTCACAAGGCGCCTGTTTGCCAGGTTTTCACCAAGTAACAATTTTTTTTTGTTTTATAATTTCTTTTGTATTTTTGAATTTTTTGATATTTTTTGTATTTTTGAAATTTATGATTTTTTTGTATTTTTGAAATTTTTTATTTTTTTGTATTTTTGAAATTAGGATACTCTGAAGAGCTATGTGTAAAACCTGCGAAGGTGCATGTTGTTGATAGGATCCTCCAAGGGTTCAGCCTTTGTAGTTGAGAGCTTATATGCCCTAGATCCATATGCTGCTATAATGATGTAAGGACCAAGCCAATTTAGTTCGAACTTGCCTTTCTTCTCTCTGTCTTGCTGATTTTTGAGATTTTCTCTGAGAACCAAGTCACCCACCTCAAGTGTGTGAGGCTTTATCTTATGATTGTAGCTGCAATGTTCCTTGATTGAATGATGTGTAGCTCGAGTGACTGTCTTCCTTGATAAAGGAATTGAGATAGAATTACTAGTGTGTGGACTACTGAGGCCCATATGTGTGTCACCTAAAGAAGTTTGGGCATCCCTAATAATAAAGTCCTTCAAGGAAGCTCCATTAAAGGTCCATGATGTATCGCCAGAAGGGAATGGACGTATGGAACAAGTGGATGAGTTATGAAGGCTTATGACTATGAAAAGAAGTGAAAGTAGGATAGCATGATGGAGACTTAGGATCAACAAGTATTCTTTTTGACTTAAAATTGTAGAACTTTTTCCCCCTGTTATTTTGATATTAGGGGAGATCAACTCTTGTTCTTTTTCTTTCATAGGATTTTTATCTTTGCCCTTTATTTTTTCAGAGTCCAATAGCTTTTGATTTTGATTTGGACTAAAGGACTTTTCTTTTTTTTTGACTTTTATATTTTTCTTTTCAAAGCTTGATTTTTGATCCCCAATTAGTAAGGGCTTTTGTAATTGTTGTTGATCCAAGTCTGGGAGAGGAGTGGAAATGGAATGAGTGGATGAAATGGTAAGGCTATGTTAATTCTCAAGAGGGTTAGCAATACACTCAATAGATTCTTTGTTGGATCCACTATTAGGACTATTGATATCAAGAGTTGCTTGCACCACTAGAGGAGATTTGCATTCAGACTCAGTAGCCACAACACTAGGTGGTTCACATCCA
The DNA here is from genome assembly GCF_030272615.1 of Cryptomeria japonica. NCBI lineage: Eukaryota > Viridiplantae > Streptophyta > Pinopsida > Cupressales > Cupressaceae > Cryptomeria > Cryptomeria japonica. Next base: position 605,954,521 of record NC_081414.1, on the reverse strand, counting down.
ATTCCTTGACATTGCAAATTGTTTGCAGATTGTTCATGTTGGCTAGATACCTTAGGAGATAGTGGGAGTTGATCAACATGAAAGATATGCTCACCACATCCCATGTCTTTAATCTTGAACTTTTCTTTGATCTCTGCTTGTTTTGATGTAGAAGCTTTCAAGGATTCTGGATCAACATATGCTGAAGATGGAACAACTTCTCGATTGACCGGTATTGTTATTTCTGATCTAGGTCACAGATTGTTGCAATATATGAATGGATTTAGGTCAGCTTTGATGGTCACTTCAACTCCATTGTGTGGAAACTTGATACATCGATGATATGTAGAAGGGACTATGCTCATCTCATGAATCCATGGACATCCCAAAAGTATGTTGTATGTAAGCTCTAGATCAAGGACATGGCAAACCACATCTTTTGTAACTGGCCCAACTTTGAGAGGCAAGGTGACTGTGCCTTTGGATGAACGTTCTTCATCATCATATGCTTTGATGGTAATTTTGTTTGTAGAATTCACAGCTTTTTCTGCATATCCCAATTGTTTAATAGTGTTCAATGTACAAATGTTTAGACCAACTCCTCCATCTATCAAGACTCATTTTATTTGATGTTTATGTAGGAAGGCTTCAATGTGTAATGGTACATTATGTGGCTGACTTACGAAGGCATCATCGGCTTCTGTGAATGTAAGGGAGTGTGGAATGGAAAGGTATCCCACCATGGCTTGAAATTGGTCCATGTTCAGATCAGTAGGGATGGAAGTGTCTCTCAAAGTTTTGTCAAGAATGGCTTTATGTGCAGGAGATATGCATAAAATCTCAAGGATGGAGATGAGTGCGAGTGTCATCCCTAACTATTGTACAAGGTCATACTCAGGCTTGGTTGATGAGGAAGCTATGTTTTTGGTTGGAGCACCTTGCAAAGTGAATTTACCTTGATGAGCTGTAACAGTACATTTAGAGGTAGGTTCGGAAGAAGATCCAATACCTTTTAGGACAATCTTGGGTCTTTGGGTAGAATTCTCAGGGTTTTTGTCCTTGATGATAATGGTAGAGACGTAATTGTCCATCGAGATGTGATTGATAGTTGAATCATAGTTGTAGGATGCTCTGGTATAGTTGTTTTGATCATCTGTGACTTTAGCTTTTCCTTTGTCATGTTTTGCGAATGGTTCCTTAAACATCTCATGTTCTTGATTGGATGAGTGCCCTTCAATCTCAATGTCACCCCTATCAATGAGATCTTGTATGATGTTCTTTAGTCGGTGGCAATTTCCTATCTTATGACCCTTTCTCTTATGAAATTCACAATATTCATCATCATTCCACCAATTTGGTTTAACCTTTGGTTCATATGGAGGAAAATCTGGAATAGTGATTACCTTGTTTGCCACTAGCTTTTTGAAAACTGACTCAAGTGGTTCTCCCAATGGAGTGTACTTCCTTCATGATTTAGAAGTTGTTTGAGTATTCACCTGATTTGATCCGGAAAAAATGAATTTGGGTCACACTATATTGGCATCAACAACACCATCATTGACTGTGTTCTTGTTTTTATTCCAAAATCTTGGCTTGTCTTTTCCTTTAAAGTCATCTTTGTTTTCCTTGAATATCTTAATGACTCCTTGTTCAATTAGGACCTTCTCTATTGCTAAGCCTTTTTCAATGACGTCCTTGAAGGTGGAAAAACAAGCTTTCCTTAAGTCATAACCAATCTCTTTGTTAACATTTTGGGTGAACATTTCTACCATTTGTTTTTGTGGAATTTCACAAGAGCATCTGCTGGCTAGATTCCTCTATCTTTGTAAAAATGATGCAAAAGACTCTCCCTCTTTTTGCTTGGTGTTGCACAAAGTAGTGATTGATATGTCTATCTCTATATTGTAGGAGTAATGTTGAATAAATGCCTCTACTAAGTCACCCCATGACTTAATTCCAGGTGGAAGTTGGGAGAACCATTCCATAGCTTGATTGCCTAGGCTCTATGGGAATAATCTCATCAAATATGTCTCTTCTACTGCTACCTCAATGCAAGCTATAAAAAATTGTCTTATGTGTGCCTTAGGATCCCCTTTTCCTCTATACTTATCAAATTTACGCATCACAAAGTGTGTAGGAAAAGGAGGCATTGGAATTCTCTTGTCAAATGGATAAGGACATATGTCTCTCATTGTGTATGTTGGCTTCGGTGTATTTATGTCCTCCATTTTCTTTTGTAAGTCCCTGATTTGTTGCTCCAAATTGCTCTTAGGTGGAGATCAACTTCTTGGACCATACCCCATGCTTGAGGCACCAATTGGAGGAGAAGCATGTTGCATATATGGATGATATTGATCATACACATGTTCATATGGAGGAGGTCTATAGTGATGCTGCATATATGGACCACTTGGTATAGATTCATGTTGAGGAATGAAATATCTGCTTTGTCCATGTATACCATACTCTATAGGCATGTCATGTTCTAATGTGTTGCCCCCAAATTTGACATGGGGTTTCCTTGTGTCCAAATTTTAAGCATGCCTTTGAATATCCAATTGCTTTGGTGGTTGATCCTTAGCATTGATATGTGATTAAGCATATTTCTCTACATAAGACTTCCATAATGGTCTGCAAAGGTGAGTATCATATGCTTGACCATGTGTATGTGGGACCTCTAGTTTTTGAAATAGAGATGATGGTGATTCAGGCACAAGATGTGGTCTTCTATTGCCTCCACTATCAGGCCTCCTTTGATCCATGTTGGAGTGAGTTTGTTGCAAAGGTTGATTTTCCATTATTTGAGACATGTCAAAATCATGAGGTATCTTGGATCCACTTTGTGCCATCATTTGTAAGAAATATTGTCTATCCCTCCTCATTATTTCCTCAACCAATTGATTGAAACAGGGATCCATAATGGTGTCTTCCACTTCTATTGAATGTATAGAGAAGCTGTCCATGTTGTCATTGTGTGTATCATTGTTGTTTATAGTGTCCATGTGCTCAACATTTGGAATGTTTCTTTAGGCATCCATGTTAGATAATGTAGTATGATCAGAATTGAAAAAGACATCATTATCATACTCATAGGCACTCATGTTTGTGGACTCTTGAGCCTCTTTAGTTTCTCTCCTAGATTTTTGAAGACGGGTTTCAACCATGAACTAGGTATTGACCAAGATGTGTGAGACTAGATGAAAATGGAAAGAGTATGGAAGACCAAGAGTTTGGATGGAATGTAAATGAATTTGAGGTGTACTTGCAATGTCCAAAGTGTAAGACCAAGTATGTATGTAGTAGAGTAGGTGTGGCTTCCAAAGAGATGATAGCTTCTCTTGATGAGGTAAGTTGACCTTGACTCTAAGTAAGACCAAATGAGACCCAAAGGTGATAGACCTTGATGAGGGACCACTTAGCAAAATGTTGTTGTATGTAGTGTGTTGACAAAGTATGATGAGGACAAGCAAGTGACCTTTTGACTCAAGTTTAGACAAATTTGAATGTAATGCAATGTGTAAAGCAATGATGGACTTTGTGAGACCCAAAGACAGGTTGAATTCTAGATGAAAAACCTGAAGAGATAGCTTAGGAAGCTCAAGAATTCTGAAACTGATTGCTCTTGTTTGTTGGACTGTAAATTTTTCCAATTTGTGAAGTTGTTTGTTGTGACCAAATCTGAATGTTTGACTATTTTTCGTGACAAGAGGACACAATGTTGATGAGGACTCAATGTTTGCAAGTGTTTAGACTCAAAATGACTCCAAGAAAAGTGTGTTGTTTGATGTAATAATGTTTTGCATACACTTGAAGACACAAAGGACACAATGTTTTGTTGTTTGGTCTTGAATGTTTTGAATGTTTAAAATAAGTCAAGCACAATTCTTATGGCTGGCCAAGACAATAGTTGTTGATCCCACATGAGGTTTTACCCCCGAGGCTACACTATTCAGAGTGGATACTTAGATGCTTGACCTCACTAGCTCCACCCTCGTCACTCAATTCACGGGTCAGCCAAGCATCAGTCCCCATGAAAACTCCCCATGGCAAACTTTGTATCTCTACTAAGAACCGTATGTGTGTGGGCCGCTACTAGAGGTCCAACCTCCTGCCTCAACAACTAGAAGGATTTTGGCTTCTAAAACAAAAAGGTGCTAGTAAGGGCATCCGCTCGTGTGGCCATACATGCAGCACTTTCATCTCTATAAATATAGAAGGCTCCCAGCCGGTAGGGGTTACGCCCTACAACTGATTAATTAAATTTGATCAAACGGGTTTATGGGGAGACATAGTGTCGATATGAACTAATCAGCACACGTTATCCATAGTTTTCACCATGAATATAGTTATTTATAGTGGTTCAGAAGAGGTGGGTTTTCTTTGCTACCACTTGGGTCGTTCTCTTCTCACTAGTAGTCCTAATGACCACATGAGAAGACAGGCCCTCAAAAGATTAAACAAAAAGAGCCTATTGCTCAAGACACAAAAGACAATGATTCAATTTTAGTGCACCAATTGAAGTGTTTGCTAGTCTATGAAAAGAAAGCACACAATAAAAATCCAAAAAACCCTTGCCAAGGACCTACAACAAAGATTTATTAGTAGTTTGGATTGTTTGAAATAATCACCCCTTCCTGCAAGCACACAAGTTAGGTAAATTTTAGATCCAAACGACTTTGTGAAATAGGGGCCTTCAACAATGCATTTTGTTGACCAATTCAAAGATATGATTCATCATTAAATAATCCACTTGTAAAATTTCAAGAGATTTCCAGAAATGTAAGAAAATCCAAAAAATTTGCTATTTTGCTCCAAAAATTAATTTTTTATGAAAAATCATAAAAAATTCATATAAAATGCAAAATCGATCCACAAAATTTGAAATTTTTACTAGAGAGTCTTGATGGTCTTCCAAACCTACATAAAAAAATTTCTGCAACAAATCCAAGCAGTTTGTGAGATATGAGTAAAATAATGCAAAACCCTAATTTTCAAAGATCTAATTTTTGAGGAATGATTTTGCATCAAATTTAAAATCAAAAACAATAGATCCTGTGTATAATTCTGTGAGATTTCCAAAAATGTAATAAAATCCAAAAAGTTCACTAATTTTCTCTCAAAATTAATTTTTTATGAAAAATCATAAAAAATTCATATAAATTGAACAAGTGATCCCAAAAATTTGAAATTTTTATTAAATCCTTTTGATACTTTTCTTGACATGCACAAAAAATGTAATGCCAAAATTCGAAGCCGTTTGTGAGATCTAATCAAAATAAGGAAAAACCCTAATTTTTAAAGATCCAATTTTTAGGGAAATATTTTGCATCAAAATTAAAATCACAAATAATAGATCTTATGTATAATTCTGAGAGATTTACAAAAATGTAAGAAAATCCAAAAAATTCTTTCATTTGCTCTCAAAATTAATTTTTTATGAAAAATCATAAAAAATTCATAGAAAATGAAATTGTGCTCCAAAAATCTTGAATTTTGGATTGAGAGCTCTTGATACTTTCTTCAACTTGCAAAAACAATTTGGTGCAAAATTTCCAAGCTGTTTGTGAGATATGATCAAATCTCTCCAAGATCATGATTTTGTGTCCAAAACCCTAGTTGCACAAGATTATTCTCCAAATTGTTTTACAAAACAATAATATAGGGTTAGAAAAACCTGCAAGAAACATAGATCTAACAAAAATCCATGTCCCACTGGGCATGTCAAAATGTATATGGTGAAAATGGATAACAATAATAACGATATTGAAAGGCTAAATGAATTCAACCACAAAACCCTAGCCTAACAACAACAAAGATCCACCATAACATATGAAGATTACTTAAGACAATGCAAATCAAATGAAATCACAAAGATTATACCATCACATGTCCAATAGGGTTTGGATCTCCATTCTTCCTATCTCCATTGATCTTGCTTTATATATTTGCTCTCAGGTTTTATGTGCACAAGAGCTCAACAAAGAACGGAATGTGGTTGCAAGTAGGATCGCCTATGTTCAAAAGCGTAGTGTAGTCAAGTAGTCAATAGGGGCTTTGATAATGAAGGAAGCATCTCCTTATATAGAAGACACTATATGAAATGGAGGGATAAGATTGAGAGGTGTAAAAGGAGGTCGGCTATGATTAGAGGGTAGGTGAAAGAAATAATAAAATAATGAAAGGGGTAGGTAGTGTATGAATTAAGAGATGAATGACATGTGTCATGGGTAGAAAAGGTTAATGAATTATTTAAATAAATAAAGATTTATTTAATTAATAAAAGAAGTGGGATCAATTAAATAGATAAGATATTTATTTAATTTAGGAAAAGGATAATTTAAATAAATGAATGAATTTATTTAAATGAGAAATAAGGCTAGAAGAGGCTAAATGAATTAATTAAATAAATAAAGATTTATTTAATTAATAGAAGAATTAAGCTTAGATAATTAAATAAATAAAATATTTATTTAATTAGACATGACAATTTTGGGTGTCTACAGTTATAACTATTAGAGAACAACAGTGAATGATTTGTGTATAGCACTCTTATGCTTGCTTGATCAGATCCAATTAAGTTCTAAGTCTCCATCTCTCTAGAAGATCTTCTCACACACTGGTTTGGCTTCTCACACTTCTCAAAATCACTGACACTCCAAAATATCAACCTTGTCGACACAAATAACTTTTACGACTAGGTCGACATCAAAACCTTAAGACTTACTACATAGATCATCATAAATATTTACAACTCATTACAGATCATCATAGGGATCATTACAATCAATTACAAATCAATATCAGTCATATAATGATCATAAATCATAACAACAAGTTGATCTGGTACAAAGTCAAACCCTTAGCACATTCTGCTAAGCACTTTGCACATTCCCAAGAAATCCAATCTCTAAATGCACCAAAACATCTTTCAAACTCATCATGAGGTTTGTGCCACATTATCACCAACATGTGAACTTGATGTAGATCACCTCCAAACCAAAAATCATTATTGATTAAGAGAATTATTTACCGGTCCTTAAACCCTTCTTAAACCTTGACAAAACTTCATCAAAAATTTAAAACATGCCTTCCGGTAATCAACATAGGATGTTGTTTTGGTCACATACACAAATCCATCATAAAATCTTATGTCTCAAACCACAAATCCCCAAACATCGTCCATCACCTGATTCCATCAAAACTTATCTTCTTTACCAATTAAGATCCTAATTCACAGTCTTGTCGGTAAACTCTGTCAAACTGTCAAACTCTTACTCCGGTAGACCAAGCCAACAAGTCAATCACCAAAAACCAACTATAAACATCATTAAACATCATTTGAACCTAGTTGACATCAATGACAATATAAATAACTGATCATGTCATCTTCCTCTATCGGTACAGTCATCCACCATCATCTCATCTTCATCAGTTATGCCAAACACACACACACACACACACACATATATATACACATATATGTATATATATCTATATATAGATATATATGTGTGTGTGTGTATACATATATATAGATGTATACATGTATCTATATATATATATATATAGATGTAGACATGTATATATATACTCAAATGGAGGTTATAATGGTGGCTCATCATATTTGTATCTTTGGGTTGGAAGAACTCTGTGTAAAATCTCATAAGTTCCGTATGGTTGTGTCATGTCTGTTGCATATTGGTATGAGAAGATATGGTTATAATGTTGTATCCTATGTATTTGTTATCATACTATGCATTCTGGGATATGACTATTAATCTTCTATTTGGGTCTTGTGGCTGAAATGTGATCTCTGGTGATAATCTCAGCACTTGGAAAAAAGGAATTTATCGATCATGTTGATCTATTTTGATTTATAATCCTGAAATTTTCTTCAATATATATATGTAGTGTCATAAAATTGCGACCCTTGCAATTTGCGACCACATTAGGGTCTTCACGTTGGCGATTTGAATCCCTAAGCCTGATCGGAGACCCGAGACTTGCTCATCCCCCAAAACTACACTTTTTATACCCTTTGCACTATCTGAAGCTACTTCTTGTCCTAAGACAAGGGCAGGATAGGGGCGTGTTGCCCTTGTCTCTGCCCTATTACGCGGCCCCCTCTATCCTATCCTTGCATTGGACTTTGCATAAAACAGGAAACACTTCCCTATGTCGGCTTGTGACAAAAAATCAGTATATAAGTCGCATTCTCCCTCCCATTTGCATAAGTTGGATAAGTGGGAATACATGAGATCATGCATTTAAGTATTCAAGCATTCCTTTCCAACATTGAGCATTCTCAAGTCTCCCTTCAAGGCTAGGTGTTGCATTCAAGTTAAGGATTCAACCATTGAAGAGGAGATCCCTTTCAACATTCAATTAAATACAAGAAATCTACCTACATTATATCTACAACCTCCCTTGAGGTGAATTACATTCCAGTCTTTCATTTACATTTACTTGCAAGTACTTTCTTTCATCATTTGGTTAATTCCAAAACTGGGGTTTGACTTGAAGGCAAACCCCTAATCCCAACCCGTTTTCCTCTCTTTTCTATGTGTAGGTTGCAGGTGTGGAGCTGTGTTTGTAGATTCAGATTCCATTTGTAGAGGCGAAAAAACCCTTTTCATTATGTGGATTTTTCAGAGGACTGTGTGCACTTTTAGCACAGTCCTAATGACTTTTCCTCAAATTCACAGGGCAACTTCATCTTGACATATTATAGCTAGATCCAAGTGCACAAATTCATCTCACACTTCTATCTCAAGTTATAATAAGTTCTTTGCTACTTTTACACTTAGTCTTACAACACATAGTTCAATCATTTTCCATTCTAAAAGAGGGGTTAGCTTGCCATTTCTATCTCATTATTAGTTCATTTAGTATTCAATCTCTTTTCCAAGAGATTGGATCTAGTGAATCCCCCCTCCCACCCCGCTCCTCTTTTAATGTAATATGGATAAAGTGTTTGAAGGGAAATCCATAGTGAAACTTTCATCTCTCCTCAAAGGGAAGAAAATTTTTCCTCTTGATCTCTCCATCATTCACCCTTTTCACCATTACATTTTGGTGAACCTGACATCTTACATGCTTTACTATGAAAATCATTGTATATCTTTTATTTACAAGTTCATTTTTTTTGCAAATGTAGTGGTTAATTCATTCAAAACCCTAGTTTGTAAAATTGAAATTGAACTTGTGTTGTGTAAAAATTGCTTGTTATTGTCTTAGATCTGAAAATTGTTGTGTTTGTCAAATTCAATTTCTTCATCAATTTGCAAATCAAATTCACAAAATTAAGAGGCTAATAGTCAAAACCCTAATTTTCAAAAATCATCTTGAAATTGTGCAAAAATTGAATTCCCATTTAAGTTTTAGATTTGTGATTGTTTTCAGACTTATCTTTTGTCCTACAATTCAAAATTTCAATTTCCCCCCTTTTTCAAAATTCAAAATTTCAAAAATTAAGTGGTTAGGTCCTAAAACCCTAAATTTATATGTAATTGGATTTTGTGCAGATTTCAATCAATTTCAGTCAACTTTAGTTTTATAAACATTTTTTAAGATGTCCCTATCCATTAGGTTTGACCCTTTTCAAATTTTCAATTCAATTCCTCTTTTTTCTCAAAACCCTAATAGGGTCCTATTTTCACATTCAAACCTTCATTTCACCTATGTAGAGATCGTAAAATCCGTCAATTTTTTGGAGTTAGCTTTAAAATCATCGTAACTTTCATCCCTGAAAAGTTTCAAAAAAAGTTGGTCAGACCATGTGTACTTTCAACATAGTCCCTGGCTTTTTTCCTGAAATTTCGGGAGACTATTATGACCGTATTTAATAGCTTAAATCTAGAAAATTGGTTGATTTTGTCGATTTTTTATCCTTTTAAAATAAAAAATACCTTCAAATTTCAAGAATTTTTTTTAAATTAAGTGGTTAATCATAATTTGCCTGATTTTAAAAATTCTAATTTTGTCAATTTTAAAATTAAGTGGTTTCCCATTGGCCCTAATTTTAAATTCCAATTTCCTTTCATTTATCATACAATTATTTTTGGAAATTGTGTCATTTCCTTCCTTCAACAAAGTTCAAATTGTTTAATCATTATTTTTTCAAATTTTGCATTATTCAACTTTTTGTGCACTTTGTTCCTATTATTCAAAATTCAAATTCAAATTTTCCCTCTAGTGCATGAGTTTCACCACTATTATTCCTACTTACACTATTCTTATTAGACGAAACATTAGAATTAAAGCTTCCCAAAGTTTAATTACCAAGGAGATGGAGCATAACCTGGGTGACTTCTTTAATGAGGAAAATGCTAATTCTTCCCATCCTAATCATGTCCCTATCTATCCACTTGATGAATCCCATGACAAACATGAAGAAGCTTTGACTATAATTTCCATAGATCAACTTTCAAAATTGGACAATCAATTTGATAACTTTCAACAATTGATGTCCCAAGAGTACCCTAATAGTGAAGCTCTTCCATTAATTGAAGGCCTTAAACGCATGATTCAAAGTGGTAAGAATGGAATTGATATATTGCGTAGCATTGCTCATATTGTTGATTTTAATATCATGCCTATAAAGAGTTGTGCTGAGAAATTATATTATTCACAACCTTCAAATCAAATCAATTCTTCTATTCCTTTGACCACTTCAATGGCTAGTATTCCTACTTTCACTTCAAACATCATGGATACAACAACTCAAAATGTCATTCCTACAACCATTGGTCATGAGAGAAATCCCTCTTCTTCATTTAATCCTCCATCTTTACCTATGTCTTCCATAAGTATTCTTATTGTCCCTCAACCAATCAATGTGACACAAGGGGGCAATTCATTCAACAATTTTATTCCTTCTCTAAGTGTCCCTTTTCATACTCAATCATCACTTATGCCTACTTATCATAATGTCCCACCACCTTATTCTCAATCAATTCCTTCCTTCAATAACATCACACCACCTTCCCAATCAACCATGTCTAACATCAATTCTTCTACCGAAGCAACCATTAACAATCTTGCTCAAATTGTGTCTTCCTTACAACAAAAAATTGCTTCCATGAGTCAATCCAAGTTTAGTGTGCCCACATTTGATTTTGCGAGCCCACTTTCTCTTGATATTGTTAAAGTTGTCCAGCCTAAGCATGTTGAGGTCCCTCAATTGGAACTCTATAATGGAAAAGGTGATCCTCTCATGCATGTTAAAACATTTCAAACCTTGTGTACTGATTTTGTTTTTGATCAAAGCTTGCTTGCAAAACTGTTTACACAAACACTAAGAGATAACGCTTTGCAATGGTATTGATCTTTTCCTTCTTATTATATCACTTCTTTTCAACAATTAGCAAATGCTTTCATTCAACAATTTCAAAACAACATTGGTCCTACAATTACTTTGACTGATTTAATGCATTGTTAACAAGGTGTTAAAGCAAAAGCGATTGATTTCATTGGTAGATATAAGCATTTGTGTGCTCAAATTTCTTTTCCTATACCTGATATTGATATTCAAAGAATTTTTATTTCTAATTTACAAAAATATATTAAGGAAAAGCTTTTTTTCTCTTAGTTTACTTCCTTTCTGCAATTGTGTGCAACACTCCACAATTATCAACTAGTGAGTGAAATGGAGAGATATATTCCTATGGCTCTGAGTGATAAGGGGGAGAGTGTTCAACAACCATTTGCAAAGTTCAAACCAACAAAAAGCTTCATCAAGTTGAATAATACAATCAACAACAACAATGTGAATGTTACAACAAGCATGCCTCATATTTCTAAATTCTTTAAAAGAGAAAGACAATTTACTCCTTTGAATGAATCTTTACATAGAATTATGTCTCAGTTGTTACAAAGAAATGTTATCAAACTTCTTCCTATGAAACCAATTGACCCATCTAAGCTTGCATCACCTTATTTTGATATCAATTCCTTTTGTCAATTTCATCGTCATCCTGGTCATGATACTGAGAAATATTTTACATTGAAAAGTAAGATTCAAGTTTTGATTGATAATAATACTATATCCGTGGTAGGTGTGAATGATAAGGGAAACAAATCAGTAGCTCCTCCTAATCAAAATATTAAGATTTTTACTGATCCTTTTCCTTCTCATACCTCTAACATGATTGAGACTGAACATACCTCTTTCTCTCCTTTTGATCTTACTACCACAACTCCAAATTTGGTGAACATGGTAGAGAAACAAGAGACACCTAAGGATCCTTGTGTCACATTTGACCCTAGTGAGACCATTAGAGCACCCGATGGCCCTTTATACATAGTTGTGAAGGTTAAGGACATATACCTTGCCATGGTGCTCTTGTTGAGCCCTATTGCATGGTTAATGTCATCACTGAGGAGTATATTTTGACTTTACGATTGCATAAACTGATCTATGATGACACTAATTTGCTTGTGAAGTTATTTGATGGATTCTCTTGTCCTACCATTGGTTCTATTACCCTTCCTATTTAAGTTCACACTAAATCTATGGATGTCAATTTTTTTATCATTCCTTCTTCCGAACAATTCTGTGTGAAGTTGCGCTACCCTTGGCTATCTTTCATGAAGGCTATTGCTTCTCCAATTCATAAGTGTTTGAAATTTTGCCACAATGGAGAAATTATTACTATTAACCACAACTTATTTTGACCATTTGAAAGAAGCCCAGGTGTTCCTATTGATCTCTTTTGGCCTAATAAATTTCAATCTCTTCCACAAAGGAGCGATGCTCTTTTCAAATCCTATCAAAAATGGAAGAAAGATATGATTTTATCCTTGAGTCAACCTAGATCCCCAACACTTGATATTCCTATCATTCTTGAAGATGAAGTTCATCCCCTAATGGATAGAAATAATTTTTCTCCTAAGCAAGATCCTCAAACTATTCCCATGGATGCATCTATGCCTTCTCCTAACAAGACCAACAACATTCCTCTTAAGGTTAGACCTATACCACCTCCTCATGATGGACATGGTCTCCTTCCTACACCTGATATTCCTCCTTTATATGACGCAGTTCCACCTCCTTGCTCTTATAAAGACAAGAGGCTCGCTTCTATTCTTTTCCAACCTAAAATACCTCAACCAAAACCTTCAACTATCAAAGAGAAGATTGTTCCTCCTTTCATAAATATTCCTCCTCCTTTTTAGTCTTCCACTAAGACTCGACAAAATTGTTGTGCGAGAGACTACCGATGAAGGCGTCATGCTCAAGCTTGTGAAGTTGTTCCTAAAACCATTCAATCTCCCAAGAATCCAATAGTTTATATGATTCCCTTTTCTCCTCAGCAAGATGTTGAACCTACATCTCCAAATCATAAGTTACACAAATCATCTAATGGTTTTACTCCTATTCATTTTCATGATCCTCTTTCTATAAATATTGATGAATAAATGAGTGAAAATGTTATTGCTAATGGAAATAAAACTCCTAATGCTTCTAATAATTACAATGAATATGTTGATGTGGACAAACATTTATCAACTCAATTTTCAAAAACCTTAATCCTAGCTCCTAGAATTGAACAAAGTGATTTAGCCCATGAGCATAGTCCTTGTTTGGATCTTGTGTTAGGTCCATTTGTTGTGCTCAATTTTGCTCCTTTGGCATATTTCTCGCCTTCCCGAAATAGTGATCAACATGATCAGGAGACGGATGTCATGCTAGATTAGCAATATTATCCCTGTAGATCTTCTCCCTCTCTCCTCTCTTTCTCTTTGTGACTATTATTATATGTGTATCCTTGTTCTTCTATTTTTCCCTATATGTCTACTTGAGGATGATACAAAACATTGAGATCTCCTTTGATCTTTTTTCATGTTGACTCGAAAGACATCCTCTATCCCCTTTCTTCCAAGGTAGTGACCTTTGTGGGATGAAAAATTCATCTTCTATTAACAAAGTAATCAATTAGAAAGAAGGGAAATCAAGAGTCCCTATCCTAATCAGAATTTAACAAACAATACAATGGAATAATGCAATTAAGAAAAAGGAATTATAAATGAAATCAATAAAAACTCCCTATTTCGTGACTGCGTAGAACTTCCATTGCTCTTCTCCTCTTTATGGTATGATGGCTCTCAGATATTGCATTGGTAACCTGCAAGTGACACAAAGATTCAAAGTTCATGATTGTTAAAAATGGAGATTGGATGCTCAATTTATAGAAAATTGGAGAAGATTGATTGAAAGGTGGAACAGATTGATCAAGAGGTGTGAACTCAGATGAGCTCAAATAAAAATTGATAGTTGAACTGCTAATTGTAGGAGTGAAACTCAATAGATTGAATAGATTAATTGAGTCAACTAATTGAGAAAAAGCTGACCGAGGGAAGAGAAAGAATGATTGGAGAAAATAAAGAGGATGACACAGAGAGATTAATTTAGGAAAAAGCTAACTGAAAGATGGAAATAGAAGTTGAAGAGATAAATGATTTAATTAATTAATTAATTTAGCATGTGCTTGCATTTAGATTTAGATTTTTAATTTAATCTTTGCATGAGATATTATTCAAATAATTGAATTTATAAATTCAATTTAGTATTTGAATATATTTAGAACTTAACTTTGATTTTCAATTTGGTTTCTGAAATCATGCACATGTATTTGAATTTGGAAGAAATTAGAAGAACATGAAATTAAATGAAATTAGAATTTGGGGATTTGGAATTGAAGAATTAATTAGCTAATTAAATAATTTAAAGAAACTATTTAATTATTTAGAAATGGAATTTAATTAAATAATAAAGATTATTTAATTTAAAGGATTAAATCACAATTAATTAAATAATAAATATTTAATTAATAATTAGAAGAGGGATGAATGATTAGATGATGATTAGAGATAGAAATTGAATAATTAGTAATTTATTTAAATAATAAAGATTATTTAAACTAGGAAATTAATCATAATTAATTAAATAATAATTATTTAATTAATATTAGAAAATGGTTAAAATGATTAAATGATAGGAAAAGAATAATTAATAAGATGATGAGGAAACATGAAATTAGAAGAAATGGATTAATTAAATTAATTAAATAATAAAGATTATTTAATCAATTAGAGGAATAATTAGTACATGATCAATGAGACATTTTTAGGTGTCTACATTTGCCCCTCTTTGAGACAAAGTTGAAACGATATTGTTTCAAAGAAAATGAAAACATTCTGCCCCAGTATGCCCCGGTGATACTTAGGGTGTAATGCCCCCTCAAGAGATTGTTTGTGCATTAAAGATATGAATGTTCTCTTGAAAAAAGAAGAATGTGAGATGAAAGATAGAAGAATGGTTAGTTGATTAGAAATAGAGATAGGTGATGTGAAAATAATATTGAGATAGAAAATGAGAGAATGAACCTTAGAATGAAATAGAATAATGTTAGATGATAGAAAATGATTTAGAAAGAGATGATGAGAAAAGAATCAACAAACTAGCAATAAGAAAATGAGATGAAATGAGAATGAAATTGAATGAATCATGAACTTGTGTCACATATTTTATTGCATCAATATGTATTCATCGCTGAGCCTTATTATTAAACAATGAAGCTTTAGCACATCAGGGTATAAGGAACCAAGATGCAAAGATATCTTATTGAAGAAACAAACACGTAGCAGACAAGGAGTGAACCCTCCATTGTAGGAATTGTGTTAGGGGTCGAGGTATGTGTGGCAATTTCACCTTGATGTGAAGGCTCTTATCACAGACACCCACTAGAGCAATTTCCCTAGAATGTCATCGGTTCACACCACAAACAGCAAACAAATAAAAAAAGATAATGCCCATCATAGCTCCTCTAGTCACTTGTGGACATCCTTGAGTAACATAAGAACAATATCTATCACCAAATGATAAAATATAAAGACTGGCCCGAACAAAATTCAGTAGCTATACTGACCTTGTGCCTTTGTTCTCAGTTGTTTGATGTGATGGTTGATAATGTTTGATCTCAGAAAGTTGTGGACCCCATTTAAGACTGACCTGTTTGATTTTGAGTGTATCCTCTTCTGTTTAAGACAAGATAATGATCACATTGATATGGATATGATACGATTGATAAGATAGTTTGATCAATTGATTACAGATGTTTGACTGGATAGTCGTATCCTTTGTTAACTTCGTGCGAAGTGTTTGCTGGATATCTGCTAGGGTATTTGTTTCTCACAAGACATTTTATTGCAAGTTTTTCTGATTGATTGATTTTCAACTTTTAGTTCTTTTCTAAGAGCTTTTTCGATGTTTTTGGATTATGTAGATTGATATTTGAATGGTTTTTATTGATTTTTTCAGGATCGCATTTGAATGTTTTTGGTTGATTTGTTTTTCAAAATGTTATATGGATGTTTTTGGTATTTTTTCAAGACATTATATGGATGTTTTGGGGTATTTTTAGTTTTTCAATATTTTTGGATTTTGTGGTTTTTGATTTTTGGATTTTGTGGTTTTCAATTTTTGAATTTTGAGTTTTTCATTGTTTTTGAATTTTGAGTTTTTCAATGTTTTTCGATATATTTTTTTCAGGACTTTATATGATTTTTTGGATTTTTTCAGGACTTTATATGATTTTTTGGATTTTTTCAGGACTTTATCTGATTTTTTGTATTTTTTCAGTTATGCCCCTAGTGTGCAGACCTATATGACATGATGATCTACAAAATGTATGTGGAGACAAATGAATTTTTGACATGACCTATGTGAATGCAACATGCAGGATGAAGATGCATTTCCTATTCAAACAAGGTTGACTGTGTTTGTTTTTACATTTGAATACACCAATTGAAATGGAGGTGCAAAACATTTCATAGATAAGCGGTCAATCGATCTCTAAGGCCCTTCGGAACATTCATCTTAACACACTTAGTGACTAGGATTTACAAATGGAGACGCATAAAACTTCCCCATTGGTTCTTGAAACTTTGATCTTCATTTGCCCATGTGTGTGCAAATGCATTAATTCCTGCTCTTATGTTCACTAAAGATACTTAGCATCCTATATGACTAGCTACATGATTTTTCTAACTTCAAAAGCATCCCGAATAGAGCCTCGTTGCTAGCAAGCCTTGAGAGCTCCAATGAGGTTATAGTTTGTAATTTCTCAAATATTGCTCCATTGCCAGTAGGCATTCATACCCTGATGGAATTACTTGCATGTTCCCATAGTCAAGCTTTTTACCACATTTGTATACATGATATTTCAGTTATATATCATTGCTCTATTTGCCTTTAAATGTATATTTGGCATAGCTCTTTTTCTCTTTTTCTCTTTTTTCTTTTCTTTTCTTGACCTGAAAGTAATGAAACCTACTTGGGTGTGATAATTACAGCGGTGCTGAAGTAGAATTTTAGATTTTTCACTAGTCATATGATCAACTAGGTGTCTCGAGTGAATTAGAGATTTATTAATATGTGAGATATAGCAATTGATATATTATGGGTTAACAAGTCTCAAATAGTGAAATCACTACCCAACCATGAGTAAAGCCTCATCACAAGGCAATGTTGAGAATGAATGACCTTAGAACCTCAAAGACTTCATGTCTGAATATCTAAGAAAGGAGATGATCTTTGTTTTCCTTAGATGCAAACAAAGGATAAACTTGAACAGTTGTCTTGTTTTATTGATGCTTCTCTATGAAAATGTGGAAAGTTTAAGAATGTGATGCAAATAAAAGAAGAAACTACATGTAATGTTGTGTTTTAAATGGTATGATATGCAATGCAAAAAATAAAATCTAAACTAAACAGCCCTTAGGTATAATATCACTTAAGGTCCATGTTGTTCATAGGGTCAGAGATTGGATCTCCCTCCATGGTAGCCAAATTATACGCTCCATTGCCTATGACCCTTTTTATAATGAAATGATCTAGCCAGTTAGGTTCGAATTTCCCTGGCCTTTCTTGTTCTACTAGGTTCCTTTTATTCTCTTTAAGTACTAGATCTCCCACTTGAAAAGTTCATGGGCAGACCCGTTTATTATAACTTCATCTCAGTCTATTATGATATCCTTGTAGATGATTAAATGTTGTTTGTCTTTTTTCCTCAAGGGTTTCGAGTTCTTATAACCTTGCTACCCTGTAGTCTTCTTCTGATATGATGTTCTGTAAGGAGACTCTTAGAGACGGTATTTCTATTTCAATGGCGAGTATCGCTTCTGTCCCATAGACCAAGGAATATGGTCTTGCTCTTGTAGGTGTGTGTACTCTTGTTCTATAGGCCCAAAGAGCGGGATTTAACTGGAGATGCCAATCATGTCCTGTGTCAGTGACTACTTTCTTAAGAATTTTCAATATTTTTTTATTTGTAGCCTCTGCTTGCCCATTACTTTGTGGATAATATGGCATGGAAAATGTTTGTTGTATGTGAAATTTGTCACACAACTCTTTCACTTCCTGGTTTTTAAATGGGCGCCCGTTATCTGTAACAAATCACATTGGAATTTTGTATCTACATATAATGTAGTTGAGCATGAATTTTGCTATTTGCTTTCTAGTGGTATATGTTAAAGGAATTGCCTCAACCCACTTAGTAAAGTATTCAGTGGTTGTCAAGATAAACTTGTGCCCATTAGAAGAAGTACGGTTAATTTTACCCACTAGATCTAATCCCCATTTTGAAAATGGCCACGTTGATGTGATGGGTTGAAGATCTTGTGCTGGTGCATGAATAAGGTCTCCATGCATTTGGCATTGTTTACACTTCTGTACATACTTGTAAGCATCTTTTTCCATTGTTGGCCAGTAATACCCTGTTCTCAACAATTTCTTTGACAATGGCGGACCACTTTGGTGAGCCTCGCAAATTCCATCATGGACTTCTTTTAAAGCAATATGTGCTTCACTCTCATCCAAACATCAGAGAAGAGTTCCATTGAAACCCTTTCTATACAAATTATCAACTATAATGGTGTATCTAGATGCCTGACAAATAAAGGTCTTCTTTTGATTTCTCTAGATAGATTTGGTGACATGTATTGGGTGTGTAAATATGTATATATTTCATTGTACTAAGGTGATTTTGGACCCACAATTGTACATACATAGTCTAATAAGGGAGTCTCATATGCAGGTATCATTAACTGTTCTATGATAAACTCAAACTGAGTTTCATTAGCAGGCATATTCAGAAGAGATCCTATGGTTGCCATTGCATCTGCTGCCTTGTTTTGTATTCTTGGGATTTGTTCAAAGGTAATTTTGCTGAAGTTCTCCTTGTAATCTTCGACCAACTTCTTATAAGGCATGAGTTTGTCATCCTTCATGTTGTAATCATCATTGACCTGGTTTACAATCAACTGCGAATCACCATAGACTTGTAACTCTTGTATTTTCCATTGTACGGCTGTATGAAGCCCTATGAGGAGAGCTTCATATTCAGCCATATTGTTGGTGTGTAATGCCCCACCAGGAAACCTCGAAGGGATTAAGCCATAACACAAGAATAGGGTGCAATAATTTTTTATTTTTATTTTTTTAAAGTTACACCACATAAGATACAACAAGATATCAAAGATTTGGATTACATAGCGGAAGACTTCAACTAACACCTAAAGAGTTTCCCAACGAGATTACTTAAATTTCACAATTCACTTAACTCACACAATTAATCCAATAAGCTGATTATCTTAATAACAAGATAATTCATATTCAGGATAATTTCTTTCAAAAGATGGAAGTGTAAATCACAACAAGGATTCATGCATTAAGATCTATTCAAATCTTCATTCAAGCTTTCCATTTAAAATTACAAGCCATACATCTAATATCCTAACACACTAGAATTCCATCATAAACATAAGAGATCTATTCAAGCA
Source organism: Cryptomeria japonica (assembly GCF_030272615.1). NCBI lineage: Eukaryota > Viridiplantae > Streptophyta > Pinopsida > Cupressales > Cupressaceae > Cryptomeria > Cryptomeria japonica. The sequence continues at coordinate 605,934,700 of NC_081414.1, read as the reverse complement.
TACTTCATTTCCTTAACAACAACTGAATATATTCCATCACTCTAAGTTACATTCTTTCATACACCAATTTATTGCATTTCAAAAGACGATTGCATACTAGCATCTACGCTAAATCTCATCTAAACTACTTATGCATTTGATCAACATGGCATTCAAGAAAGGACTGAATAAACGCATTTAAAGTTAATTCCATTTATCCACTTAACCATTCTAACATAAGCTGATCATACATGATAAAGCTAAATAAAGGAAACATAAGAGAATACATCACATAACACCATAATGATCTCGAAGTTCACCCCTTAAGGGCTACATCTCCGGGTCTGCTCAACTGCAAGACCCCTTTGATAATTAATAAAGTTAAGAATACAAGAGGTTACACCATTACAATCCGGCCATCAAGGCGAAATATAAACAATATACAAACGACCACATCGGTCAATTAATACAGAAACGATCCCTGAAAAGAACAGGATCCAACTGAAAAAAATCAAGCTAATACAAAGGTCCAGAAGAGCATCCATTAAACTAAGCCATCACCACCCAAGGTCTAACATGAAACCAAAACTCACAAGGGCAGAGACAAAGGACGACCCACAAAGGCACTCTAAACAGGACAAAATGACAACACACTAGCGAACGTAGGGACAAGTGTCATCACACGACCTGGTATGGTTACCATGGCAAGTCTTCATAGGTTCTGGACCCATACACTGGGTCACCCTAGCAACCTAATCCAAGCTTCCGGCCCATCCAAGCCTCATGTGGACCCACACATCCTCTCGTGGTGGCCAGGATGATGGTTTGCCATTTCAGGCCTTCTCACAGCATGTCGAGTCTATGATAGCACTCGTCCCATGTGTGAGGCATAATTATCTTACTTAGATATTACTTTCTAATCTACTTAAAGGTTATCACTTATTAGACTCACTTTCGACGGGTTACCCAGCAGCCACTTTGGGTGCGACCCCCAATCGAAAGCCACTTTCCCATACGACACTAGACTAAACTCAGACGAACTCAAAACCAAGGAATACACATGGTCAGACAAACGGAGTTCAAGAAGGGAGAAACAAACATCGGGTCTAACACGACTCAAGGATGATCACTTACTGATGGTACTCTAACTAGAGACCTGACAAACTAAGGTCAACCATGAATCATCATTCAACTCACACAAAGAGGATATGACCAACTACAACGACACCATAAAACAACAGTCAACTCAAAATAGAGGACTGAAACAGGTACCCCAAATCATTCCATACAAGAGGGTCCTATCATACAAGCACGACTTGCCATTTCATAATCAAAAGCGAATACAGAAATTAAACTTGCATAGGAATATTCAACAGATACAATCTTTCCGAATTGATCTAAACATTAAAAGTCGATCAAGTTTTCTACAAGATTTAAATCAGATTATAGTTATCTACCTCATCAAGGGATAAGTTGTTCTTGGTTTTCTAACTCCTTAAGGTTCAAAGCATCGAACAGAAAAATAAGCCATAATGAGTTCTTAAACCAATTCATATTAATAAAATTCAGACAACCATTAATCAACTAAAATAAGATATTTAATCTCCAATCAAAACGTCATTGACGTACTGGTTCGAAACCAACCTCTATAGTTTCATATTTTTTTTAAACCCAGATGCATAATACGGATCACGGAATATAATTATAAAAGAGAATCTAATGAAGCTAATCATTTCCAAAAGCACATCGTTTCAATTTCTACGATCAAATGGTAAAATATCTCACTTACTTCTCGATTACTCAAATGATATGTTCTACGATAATATTTAACATCATCAATTAGTAATTACATCGTATTTCAACGATTTTCCAATAACATACTATTCTCTATTATTTTTTTAAACAATACTACCTCAATTAGCCAAGTGCTCTATTCAGCTAGAAGGTGAGATCTAGATTTATTAATCCAAGATCAATCAGAATATAATCAATGATATTCAGTTGCGAAGTTAACAGTTTTAGAACTTAATCAGGAAGGGAGCATAAGTCATGAAATGAGATTGAATAATTAATCCACCTATAAACTCCATTATAAAATAAATCAATATCCAAATAACATTTATCAAGATTAATGCCACCTTATCATAATTAAGAAACTAAATAAAACTTAACATTAAAATAACTTTCATTAAAATGATATTAATATCATATGCATTTTTTTTTTAGTAATAAAAAAAAATACATTAAAAAAAACCATTTTAAAAAACTATGTTCTTTTCTTTTAAAAAAAAATGCATTTAACAAAAGAGGGAGGGCGGGGCCCACCTCCCAACTGGGAAGGCTGGGCGCCCAAACCCTAGCCGAAGGCACGGGGGAAAACTCGCGGGCGGCGCTCACGGTGGTGCCCGCAGGTCCCCAGCGCCCTGCGGCCACCACGGCCCCTACGGCCACCGCCGTGAGCCGCGACCGCCACGGCCACACACCAATTGCGGAGAACTAGGGAAACGAGGGAGCAAGCGGGGGATGCACGGAGGAAGGGAGGAGGAGCGAGTGGAGCTCCGCTCCCCGCCCTCCAAACCCCAACCCACAGTCACAAAAAAAGACAAAACGCACAGCGACTTAAATTATATTTTCTTTTAAACACACAGTTCGTTTTCTAAAAAAAAAAAAACGGAATAACAATGAACTGGTCCGAAATTCTATATTTTGATTAAACATACAAGAAATCCATCTTTCTCTAATTAGAGATATGGGTTTAAACAATTCCTTTCAACACACCAAACCCCATAATAATAAAACACAGTCTCATAAAGAGACGAACAATATGATTTCCAGAATGGTAAGTTTTCCCAACCCCAACCCAATCTTTCAACAAAGACTCATATTGAGCCAACAGGATCCATTTTAACACAATGAAGCAACTAGATATTGTTTTCTACCAACAGAACAGTTAAGGTAATTCCTACCTTCATACGCATTCCTGGAAGAGCTGAAGGAGAGCCCAATCTTGCCAGATCCAGAAGAACTCTTCCCCAAACCCCCAAATTTCATCTCCCAAAATCTTTTTTTTTCCAACCAAAACTTCTCCAAAAATGTCCATCCTCTAATTTTCCCCAAATTTTGGGTTATATGGAAGAGTTGACCAAAATTTCTATTTTTGGAATTAAAAATTTTTATTTAAAAATAACTCTCCAAATTAATACTTTTCTAGCTATAGCAACACATTAACTTGCTTTTCAATTCCAAATCAATTCTCTCATTTAATCCAATTTAACCTTTCTGATTTAATAATCCAACAGAATGCAATTAAATCTATCGCAATTAAATACAAAACTTTCTTTTCAACAGCATATTCAAAATGCATTTAATATTCAAAATCGGTCATTTAATCGAACTTACTCCCAATTTAAAACGAGCAATCCAATAACAACGAAAATCGCATAACGAAATCCCGATTAATCTAGTCCATTAATCTCTAATGCACAATTACATATTTAATCAAGATAATTACTAAGGACTACTTAATCAAATTAACCAAACACACCAAGCACGCAAATCGAGAAAGCCAACCAAATAGACGACTCGCAAACCCAAACAAGAAGGGGATACCGACGACGACTGGCGATGCTCACTTGAGCATGACTAAGGTCAACTAGGGTCTTACGACCACCTAATCCAACTCTAAGGATTAAAAAGGTACACTCAAACCTGCAATCCAGGTGAAGACGAACCTCGCACTCATACGGCGTTGTACCTGAAATCTCCTACAACCAAGAGTCATACGTGCATACATATATAAAATTTAATGAAAACGTTAGCCTGATATTAATACCATGAAATAGGTACACTAAACAACTAGCATATAACTAGTGTGAAAATCACATCAACAGCTATGCGTTAAATCCAACATCTGACTTTAACATTATATTAAGATAAACTAATCAAGATTAAACCAAGATTAGAGATTGATTAGGGTAGGGGTACTACATTCTCCCCCCCTAGGTTCTGACTTACTCCTGGAAGTCGTAAGGCTAGATGGAGAACATGTCGTATGCATCAGCCCTGAAACTCATTCAACAAAGATCAAATTGCACATAGAAATCTTTCCATAAATAAATGAAATATTATTGCAAAATCCTTTACAAACGCCATTATCCATTGGCAAGATACATCTAAAACCATACATTCCTTAAAATATTTTAGGAATTATCCACAATCATAGCAAAGAAACAAGAGTTTTCTTCCTTTCATTGCACCAAATTAAAGCATTACAAAGAGGTAAACAACAATTACCATAATCATCTATCAAACATGACCAGAAAACATGCCATCAAGATCAATTTCCTTTACCAACCCATCTTTACCATAAAATTTTATTGAATAGAACTAGCTTAAAATATCAATTTCTACAACCAAATTAACTTCCAATAAATAAGAGCAACAAAAATAACTCAATTGTTTACACTTGCTAGGCATAAGAAAACCTTTCCAAAGACTATGTCCCCTAACATAGTGACAAGTTAACACAATTTACTCCATGATACAAACAATAACCATCCACATAACTGGAATGCATAACAGAAAAGGCCACATGTGAGCATGTCTAATGCTCAATCAAAGTATAACATGCACGATCAGCATCTCTATGCCTGATCTCAGAACAACAATATGATCATAAATATCCAATATCTCACTCAAAGGCTTGATGGTGCTAGGAACACCATAGCGGTGCTACCTTCCATACAAGACCTTTGTGAATATCCCTTGTTGAGCAAGGTGGTTAGCCTCCAAGAGATAGTCACCACACAAAGGTAGGTAGTGGATACTAGCTACAACACAGCCTCACATCCCCCATCCTCAAGGTTCCCTACATCAACTTCCTCGCACACACTCTACCAAATCCGTATCATACGTCCTTGGAGAGGAATTTCACATCTCGACACAAGATCAGCATCCGAAAACAATAAGGATAAACCAGTTTAGCCACCAAAGTACAGATGAATAGAGATAATAAATCATCAATTCCAACAGTAAGGCAAGAAAATAATCCGGAATTTCAACACCAAATCAAAAGTGCAAAAGATCACAAGATCGTGGTCAAACCTTCAAAGTCAAGGTAAAATAAATTGCTGACCCTCAAATAAATATAAAGAATATCACAACTGCACATAACATCACTGTGTGACTAACATCTAGCCACCAACGAGGAAGGAAGGAACAACTGACTAGCTATTGCAGTAGCTCATCATGTGGTGCGACATAGTCACACTACCCACATGGCATGGCGGTGTGCACCTCGACATCACCCCGCATCACGTCGTCACGCGGCATGGCAATACCCCAAGTGGAGAAAGCACACAATGGACGTATCCCGCATGGTAGTGCACCTTGCGGAAAAAGCATGCGCAGGTCACATCCCGCATAGCGACGTATCTAGAAGGATACTTGCCGTAAGTCAGAGGTATACATGACTAAGGTCTACCCACATGCCCACCAACACATACTAACTGGTAGCACATGCGAATAAACCTACCTTTCATGAAGACAAGGCAAAGGATCCTCCGACCTATACCATCACTATACACAAGAATCACCATCCATTTGCTCAAATAAAGGAGAGGAATAGGCTGACACACATAAACCTATAAATAGATTCATCAAAGGGAAAGTATTGAGTACACCTTGATATAGTTTAGTAGTACAACTATATCATTCCTCGAAGTAGAGAAGCTAAAGTCGCTTCGTGCCGACATTACTCGTACGCCAATCCATACTATTCAAGGAACGGTTACTTTGAATACTACCCCTTAACATACCAAGTTACCCACAACCCGAGGTTTGGTACTCAGTAGGGAAACAAATAAGCAACATCACATAAACAGTATGGTTTCCCATACTCATAAGCAACATATCCTCCATGGTTGATTACTTCACCAATCCATGGGCACACATAATAAGCACTGGTTTCTTACAATACACACAAATACACCAGTACTGGTTTAGTCACATATATGGGGAGTACTTTCTAGTACGCTAACATCTATTCAAGGAAGATTTTAATTATGCTTTCTATATAAATAACTAAATCAAGTTTACTCTAGATTCAAGTACTGAAATTATTAACAATTCACAATTACATAAGGAAATAACATCATTCCTATATCTTTATCACATTTCACTAAGCATTCATAACTAAATTACTAGCTATTCCAATTCATTTCTAAAGCTTAAGACTTTCATCTATCACTATGAAGCCAAAAAGCAAACACACAATTTCACATGTTTTATAAACATTCTATTTAAATCAATGCATTCTTTAACACCATTTCTAAAAATCTTATGATTAGGCAAAGAGAAGGGAAAGAGAGTTTGATAACCAAACTATTTCCTAAAAAAACGCAAGATCAAACAAGATCACGCTACATTATAAAATTTCTCACTATAAGCCTATCATTTTAATTACCCGGTTTTCATTTTGCTACTGTTTTAGATGGATGACAATCAGCCTAACAAAACATTTCCAATAATTATGGTTGCAACAGGAGGTTCTAGTTTTCAAACAAAACAGAGATCAAGAGAGGCAATCTTTTCGATCATGCAAGACCTCTTGAGAACACTCACTTACAATAATACAATTCAGACACATGCCATAATTTGCAACCTATTAGAGAAGATCACATTACGATCAAAGATAAGCAAGGAGCTATTACCCAAATAAAACATATTAATGCATGCACATCAAACAAGCTTTTCCATTCGCACTTTCTAAACACATTAAGGTAATTACATATACCCAAAAGTGAGTTCAATGGAGCATTTGCTAAATTAAATCCTGAATCAAACTGGTTTAATGAAACACATAAGACAATCTTTCAGAAAACACATTAATATTCTCTCGAAGCTACAATAACACGCTCCTTTTAATACTTCTTCTACAAACCAAGCAGTTTCACATAATTCAACTATTCGCATAGCAATGCACCTTACTAAGATAGAATTTAATCATGCTACTCCTACAAAACACATGGAGAATTCTTTAAACGTACACATACAATTTTCTCCCAATAGCCATTATTAACTTTAAAACCCATAGCCCCTTAATAATCTAAAAACATAAGCATCATGAGGCTCACACAAGGGTTCAAGAAGTCACACCCTTTTCTCTTCCAAACAAGAAACTCAAATCAAAGATAATTACACATATCCTAATCATTTTAATTTCCAGAAAGAGAGAGAGGAATGGTGATAATCATTTAATTTTCTACAAAATAAACATTCAATGATTGCCATACTAGTCCTCCAAGTGGACAACATTAAGCTAGATCATAATCTTTAAACAACACAATATGCACTTTCAGAATAAGAGTAATCATAGACCCAAACATCAATTAAGCAAACAATGCACATATAAACACTCAAACACCAACATCAAGAAGGCGAAAACAAGGTGTGAACACACACGTTACACACAAGCTAAGGTCTGCTCAATCACTCACATGCAAAAGGAGGACAAGCATACACATAAGGTCGATACACCTCACACAAATAGAGGGCACACGCGACACCAGAGATCCCAATGTTTGCAACATGGGCTCTGATATGGTGCATGGGAAGTTGATCCTAAATGACTTAGGTATAACATCCCCTTGAGGAGTAATGAAGAGAATGCCTGCTCTAGATCCGTGATTTGTATATGACCCATCAAAGTATAATTTCCACATCACTAAGGAAGTTAATGTAAACACAGATTTGTCTGGAAAGTCTATCAGCAACATATGACTATCCTGTATAGGAGCCTCTGCTACTTGATCTGCTATGATTTGTCCTTTCATGGCTTTTTTGTCTATGTATTCTATATCAAACTCACTCAAGATCATAACCCACTTAGTCAATCACCTGGTCAATGTTGCTCAGCTCAATAGATACTTGAGTGGCTCAAAGTGTGCAATGAGTTGTACCTTATGACTCAACATGTAATGTCTAAGATTTTGTGATGCAAAGATTATTTCACATACTCTCTCTATGGGGGTATAATTAAGCTCATAGCCAATCAGAGTCCTACTTATATAGTAAATGGCTCTTTCTTTTCCATTTTTTTCATGTTGTGCCAATAGAGCTCCTAGAGCTGAGTTCGTTGTTGATATGTATAACAATAGAGGTTGTCCTAAAGTAGGAGATATTAACACTGGTGTGTTCAAAAGATAATCTTTTAGAGCTCGGAAAGCTTCCTGGCATTGTTCTATCCATTTAAAAGTAACTCCTTTCCTGAGTAAATGCTGGAATGGGTAATACTTATTTGCTAGCTGTGCTATGAATCTCCTTATGGATTGCAATCTTCCTTGTAACTCTCTGAGCTGTTTAAGTGTTGACAGAGGTTGCATATCAATGATTTCCTTGACCTTGGTAGGGTTTATTTCAATTCCTCTATTTGATACTATAAACCCTAACAGTTTACCTATTGTTATGCCAAACAGACATTTCTTTGGGTTTAATCTGACATTATACTGTTCCAACTGATCAAATATCTATGTAAGAACTGCAAGGTGACTTTCCCTGGTTTGTGATTTAGCTAATATGTGATCCACATAATCTTTTATTATGTTATGGATCATGCCATGAAACAACATTGTCATGGCTCTTTGGTATATTGCTCTAGTGTTTTTAAGACCAAATGGCATCACATTCGAAGAGTACATTCCCTATGGGCATGTAAAGGCCATTTTATGTTGATCTTCTAGTGCAATTTTAATCTAGTTGTATCCTGAAAAACCATCCATTAAGGATGGCATCTCATTTCCAGCTATTAGGTCAACTATCATGTCGATATTGGGTAGCGGGAAGTCATCCTTAGGACAAGCTTTATTTATCTCTCGAAAATCAATACAGATTCTTATGCCTCTCGTGGGCTTAGTCACAGATACTAGGTTGGATATCCATTCCGCGAAGTCAATAGGTCTAATAAAACCTACATCCAACAACTTTTGTAGTTCTATTTTAACCAGTAATGTGATACTTGGATGCATTTTTCTTAATTTTTGCTTGTAAGGTTTAACTCCTGGTATCAATGGTAAGTGATGCAACACTAATTCAGAGTCTAAGCCTAGCATGTCTGAATAGGACCAAGCAAAGTTGATAGGTCATCGCTTGAAAAAATGAATGAATCTTTCTTTTTCTTCTTTTCTTAGTGATTTTTCCAGATGGATGTTATGTACAACCTCCCCTTCTGCTATGTTTACTTCTTTTATTTCCTCTGTAAGTAATGTTGAACTTTCTCTTTCCATAGGAAGATTACCCAAGTCACTTTTGTCATTATGGGTGGTTTGATCCTTATCTTCTACTGGAGAAGTAATTTCTTATCCAAAGTATGTCATTCTATTCAGGTCTATAGAAAACCTTGCTTTATGATCACCTTGTAGAAATCCCTCTCTGACTCCTAGAAATTCTAAAATTGCTTCATCATTTTCAAACCAATCCAATGTTGGTTTTCCTTCTTTCCCCCAATCAATCAAGTGTGAATGTAGTATGGGTAAAGCATTACTCCCTTCTTTAGTAGACTCAGATAACATGAAGACTTGATTGTTTGATTGGCTTTGTGTATCTTCATCTTGTATAAGCCTTATTTGATTCCTTAATATTACACTTTCTGGTGGGCTAGAATCATGGGGTGATAAGAATTTGTAATCATGAGAATCTGTCTCACTTTCAATATATGTTTCATCATATGAGTTATCATCACTTATTTCTTCTTGTTCCTGTCCCTGATTCTATTGTAGATTGACTAGTCTTCTTTGCACATTAGTGACCCTTCTTAAGCCTAGTATAAGCCTTTGCAATCTTTCTTCATCTATTTCGTTAGGTTGAGCCTGAGTTGATTCTCGTGGTAGAAGTAGTGACAATAACCATGGGTGGGATTCAAGTGGTCGGGGTAATCCTGCATCTGTTGCCACATTAGCCTATACTATTGTGTCAATAACTGTATTATTTTATAACTCAGTGGTGCGTTCTTGCAAGAGTTGTCTCAAGTCTTCCATCTGATTCTGCACTTGGTGATGTAGGTACCTGATTACTCGTTTGAGATGAAGATGGAAGCGCCTGTGTGGACAAATTCTTGTGTGATATGTAATCTGTTGTTTTTATCGATCGATTTAGTATATCAAGAGTATGTTGTCTTGCTTCGGTAATATGTTATACATGCTTGTATCCCAATCCTTGATTCCCTGGATTATAATTAGGAACAACAAGTTCTAGTCTTCCTTGTTGCTGTAACCAAGGCCTGTGGTACCATCATATCCATGTCTTTGGAGTATTTTGAATCCATTGCCATACTGATCTGTGTGTATTTTGGGTATTGTCATACGATCTTCTTCTCTATATATCCAATGGTTAACATCTTCGTTCATGGATTCTTCTTGTAAGTCACCCCATCTAATGAAAGAGCATGAATCTGTGTATTTGACAATTTTTTTCCCCTTGTCTCGCTTTTGCACTATAGTGTGAGGTTTCCCAAAGGACTTAGGAGAAAGAGACAATTGTTTCCCACATTAAGTATTTGCGATAAATTATTCTCCACAACCCATATCCTTTATTTGTAAGGAGGATGTTGTAGGCATATTTTTTTTGTTTCTATGATCTTTAATGCTTCCAGCTGTGTAGTGAGAGGTGCGGCCTGATTGATAGGTATCTGATTATCCACATTGTCTTTCAGATAATTGCAATGTTGGAATGGATTTGGATCACCCTTTATGGTGATTTCAATACCATTGTATGGGAATTTGACACACTGATGAAATGTGGATGGTACTGCTTGCATGGTGTGGATCCATGGGCGGCCCAGTAACATGTTATATCCTAGTTCTCTGTCCAAGACTTGAAAAGTGACCTCTATTGTTATTGGTCCTACTTGTATAGGTAATGTTACAATGCCTTTAGATGGATGTTCTTTGTCATCGTAAGCCTTGATATTTATCCTTTTGGAAGAATCAATGTGAAGTTCAGAATATCCTAGTGCTTTGACCAACTTTAAAGTAAAAATGTTGAGACCGGCTCCCCCATCTATGAGTACTCTTCTGATTCTTTTCTTATGAATGTAAGCTTCCAGATGTAGTGGGTCATTATGAAGCAATTTATTACTAGGAATATCTTGTTTAGTGAATGCAATACGTGTGCCTTGTGTCAGATTTCCTACCATAGACTAGAAGGCATTTTCATCTATATCTCTGTCCACTACTGAATCTTGAAGTGCTTTGTCTAGTACAACTCTGTGATTGGGTGAAATACGTAATAGTTCAAATAATGATATCTGTGCTGAAGTTTTCTTAAGTTTCTCAACTACATTGTAAGTCCCTACTATTGGTGGTTGATTTTGTGGTATCCCTTGTAAAGTTACCTTTGACCTACGAGTAACTACTGCATAGTCTCTGTCTCTAGGAGTAATTGTGATTGTAGCAATTGTATCATTTGTATCATAGGTTGTTTTATCAATATTTATGTTAAATCCCTCTTCATAGTCTTGATGTGTATGTTTGACATCCATAATATGTCCAATGAGTTCATCTTCAAACCAACCTGAGTGAGATGGTTGATCATGTCCCCAGTCTCTGAGACAAAGATTTGTATCATCATCGTACTTTGGTGCTTCAGATGTCATGCAAATTTGGTTATCATCTCTATGAGTGTCTTGATATTGGTACTCTTGATCAGGTGTTTCTTGTGAATCATTGTTTGTTGTATCTCCTGAGCTAATGGCATGAATAGTGTAGTCGTATGAGACCTTTGTGTAGTTAGCCATATTGTCTTGGGTACCTGATGTGGTTGCTTTTCCCTTGTCATGCTTAACAAAAGGATCCTTAAAAATCGTATGATTTGTGTTTGCTGAGGTCTTATCGATATCAATTGTAATGTCCCCTTGGTCTATCATATCTTGGACCAAGTTTTTCAATTTGTAGCAACTTGCCGTTTTGTGACCTTTAGTCCTATGATAATCGTAGAAATCATTATCATTCCACCATGTGGGTTTGAAAGGACCTGGTTCATATAGTTTTACTTCAGGTAAAGTGATTATGTTTGTTTGTATTAACTTTTTGAGCACTGACTCAATTGGTTCTCCTTAAGGTGTGTAATTTCTTCTTGGAGCGTTTACCCTGGGGTATCTTGTGTTCATGTTTTGCGTAGCATTTACATTTGTTGATGTTGTGTTATTCCCTATATGTGGATTTATTGACTAACTTGTTCCCAAAGATAAAATAGGTTGAGTTCTGTTTATCGTTCTAGCATCTACAATACCATCATTGGTCACATTTTTGTTTTTTGACCAAAACTTAGATTTGTCATTGTTGTTGGTGTTGCCATACTTAATAAGACCTTGTTCTAATAATCCCTTCTCACATTTGAGAGCCTTTTCTGTGATTTGTTTGAATGTGGTTAGACATTGCATTTGTATCAGATATTTAATCTTAGGAATCAAATTTTCTATAAACATATCCACTTTCTCTATTTCAAGGATAACTATCTTGCACCTCCTATAGAGAGCCCTCCATCATTGTATGAAGGATGCAAATGTTTCATTCTTGTATTGTTTAGTGGCACATAAGTCCATAAAAGTAACCGGGGTCTCAATGTCGTGCGAGAAGTTTGCTATAAATTATTCAGCTAATTCTCCCCATGATGTGATGGTTGGTGGTAAATGTGAAAACCACTCTAAAGCTGGACCTCCCAAACTTTTAGGAAATAGTCTCATTAGATAAGTATCTTCTGAGGCAACTTCTATACATGCCATAAAAAATTCTCTGATATGATCTCTAGGATCACCCTTCCCTCTATATCTATCAAATTTGGGCATTTCAAAATGTTGTGGGAAAGGTGGAATGTATAATGTGTGATCGAATGGATAAGGACGTAGGTCTTGCATTGTGTAGCTCTTTTTATCGTTACCAGTTTGCATTGTCATCATTTGTTGTTGCAAATTTTGTATTTGTTGTGTCAGAATATTTGTTTGTGTCAAAGGTATACCTTGTGTTTGTGTATGTCCCACAAAAGGACTCGTGGTTGCATAACTAGGATGTTGTTGGAAGGTACCAAGACTATAACCTTGTGTGTTGTACATTCCACTAGGTAATGTGAAATAGCTGATATGCAAACCCATGTTTGGTTGAGTTATATTTGTTGTATTGGCAATACCTAGATTTGTATTTTGTTGACTATATGTGGATCCCATGGAATAGGAAACTAGAGGTTGGGTTCCACTAGGTGCCGAAACACTTGATATTATTGGTATGCTCTATGATGGTATACTAGCATTGATCACTGAGGATGACACACTTGTTTGAAAGTTTGTATTTGTGTTGACATTTGTTTGGATAGGTACGTTTTGAGGAAAACTGGAGGTCATTGCTTGTATTTGTGTCAAGGTTGGTGTTTGACTGTTATCTTGACCTAAAGTTTTTCCTAGTGGTAAAAAAATTTTGACATCAAAATCCTCAGGTAGTTTTGCCCCATTTTGTATTAACAATGAAAGATACTTGTCCCTATCGCTATGTATAAGTGCATCTAGGATCATGAGGACATGTGGGTCTTGTTGTGCAGACTCAATTTCTTCTTTTTTCAAATGTTGTAATTCGTTTATGGTGGACATTGTCTGTGTACTTGAGTTTTGATCAGTTGACATGTCCATGTTCCAAATAGGGTTTATAGACTGTGTGTTGTTCAGGTCCATTATTCCTTTCTGTTTTTGGGACCTTGTGATAGGCATCTAAAATTGCCTATATGAAGGTGGTTCTATGCAGGACGATGACCTAACACTAAACTATAGACGTAAATATGAGGTATGCAAGACTATACTAGACTCTATTGAGGAGGTTGATGTGAGACCTTTTTAGCATTTCTAGATTTCTCTAATGCAAGTCTTTCCATTTGTTGACGAAGTTGTTCAGCATCAATCTCTCTATCAATTATACAGGAAATCCTAGACTCAAATTTTATCTCGTGTATGACTCCTATATATTGAGGTGTGCTTCTTCTTAAATCCCAAACTAAGTTAGCTAGACCATCAATGATTTCTCATTGACCGCCATTTGGAACTAGATTAGGTTGCTCGAAGGGGAGCAAACCATCACCTGGGAGACCCATGAATGCACATGCTATGAACCTATAACTGACAATGGACTTAGATGTATATGATGTCTAGATGAAGATGTATATGATAATGTAACTACTATGGATAATAATGCAAAAAAAGACTTAGGATGATAATGAGGACGTAAGTGGGACTATGCAAAAGATGTAGGATGATAATGAGGACGTAAGTGGGACTATGCAAAAGACTATGTAAAAGACTGCCTAGGGTCACAAGTATGTAAGGACTTTTGAGAATCAGTTTCATAATGGACTTTTCTTTTTGTAACTTCATGTGTAGGACAATGTTTTATAGTTTTCCAAATCTGAGAACAATTGTTAGTAGGTATGTATAGCTAACTAACTCAATTTTCATACAATCTCAAAAAATTTGGAGATACATGGGATAGGGCCTGAAATAGCCCAAGGGACTGACTCAATACTGGTCTAGCACAATGATACATAAAAAAGCACAGAATACAATCTTAGGCTGGATAGTGGACACCATTCAGTGAGGCCCTTACAAAATACCGAGACAAAATGAACAGATAGAGAGTCTGGCAGCATTGGCTCCACTCCATGGCACACACTTCTTGGGCATGCTAGTCTCTCTTACCTTGAAGATCTGAGGATATTTTAGCTGAGGGATTCCTATATCATAGTGTAAGGTACATGAAGGGTATCTATGAGGTACGATCCGCACTCCCGGAACTACTGAATGTAGGATTTTTGGCAACTAAATTGGTTCTTAGTATTAGGTTTTGAGGGGTCCCGATCCAACAACAGATTCTTAGAGCAAGCCACTTAAGGTTTTAGTTGAGCTTATCGATGCAGGGAAGGCCCCCACATACATCGAATTCACTCAACACTCTAGTCGCCTAACCAATATATTTATATAGCGGCTCAAAAAACCTACTCGAGAGTATGCTGGGAGAGATGATATCCCCAATGCATCCCAATTTGAAGTACCTCTGTGGGGTGATGAAAGCCCCAGTCAAAGATACCCCTCACTACGTAGAACAAAAGAAAATTTGGATGTCATTGTCACTTCCTTCTTTCTCCCAAGAGCCCGATGGCAGGTAGAAAGTCAGTTAGTGCAACTGTAGGTCCACCTTAGACATAATGAAAAGTTCTTTACCTAAAAAAATAGAAAATTCTTTAATCTAATGCAACCTGATTCACATTCATTTTATAGCCCAAATTTAGGTGTTAGATCCGCATGTGCATGTCAATTTTAAACACCAAATCCAAGAATGAAGGCATACATGTCAATTTTAACCATTTGTTTTATTTTTAAGCACTAAAAACCAAGTGTGAGATACACGCATGTCAATTTTAGCCCATGTTTATTTTAAGCACCAACAACGAAGTGTGAGATTATCCATGCATGTCAATTTTAACTATTGTTGATTTTAAGCACTAAAAATTGAAGTGTGAAGTGTGCATGCAAAATTACTAATATAATCCTCTCTGCGAATCCACCATAGGCTGCAAACAGAAGATTAGTAGTAAAATTAAACCAACAAAAAACAGAAACTCAAAACTTGGCAGAGGCGATTACATGATACTTACAGACTGAATGTATAAATCTGACAGACCGAATGCGTAGATCTAATAGATCGAATGCATGATGGTATTTGGTCGATTGCGTAGCACTAACAACTTGATTGCATGACAGAATGTAAACAACAAAAAAAGTTAGAAAAATACAAGAAAACTAAACCCGATCAGGAACCTACGAAACTAGTTGTGAAGCCCTAGCCAAATCGCTCATCATCCATCAATATTGATTAGATCATATTTAACTGTATAAGAAAGAACTAGGCTATTATATCTATCTAAGGCCAGTTGTTCCTCTAAACCCTGTATCAATTTTTCTGCCTGGAGAACTTTTTGATATCATTTGGCTTCTCTCCTTTGTTGTTTCATCCTTCTTGCACCTGAAATCTTAAACTGAACTTTTCTTGCCATAAATAGTGTTAATAAAATTATGAAATAAAAAGAAATTTTATCCCAGATTAACCAATTTTAAGACATAATTAAACAGATGGAAGAAAAAATTGCGATTGCATGACGAAAAAGCTTCCTGCAAATGCGTGATTCCAAAAGGGCGATTGCGTCATCTGACCAGGATGATTGCATGACCCTATCTGAACGAATGCGTGACCCCAAAGGGTCGAATGTGTTATCCTGTCTATGCGATTGCGTGACGAAAAATATTTTCTCAAAATTCATGCAACTTGCAAAAAAAAATGAAAAATCCGCCCAATCTGCAAAAATCACACAGAACACAGAAAAAGGTTAAATTGTTGTTAGTTCACCTCGGGTTCACCAAAATGTGGGATGCAAAATTTATCTTCTATTAACAAAGTAATCAATTAGAAACAAGGGAAATTATGAGTCCCTATCCTAATCAGAATTTAACAAACAATACAATGGAATAACGCAATTAAGAAATAGGAATTATAAATGAAATCAATAAAAACTCCCTATTTCGGGACTGCATAGAACTTCCATTGCTCTTCTCCTCTTTGTGGTATGATGGCTCTCAGATATTGCGCTAGTGAACTACAAGTGACACAAAGATTCAAAGTTCATGATTTTTGAAAATGGAGATTGGATGCTCAATTTATAGAAAATTGGAGAAGATTGATTGAAAGGTGGAACAAATTGATCAAGAGGTGTGAACTTAGGTGAGCTCAAATGAAAATTGATAGTTGAACTGCTGATTGTAGGAGTGAAACTCAATAGATTGAATAGATTAATTGAGTCAACTGATTGAGAAAAAATTGACTGAGGGAAGAAAAAGAATGATTGGAGGAAATAAAGAGGATGACACAGAGAGCTTAATTTAGAAAAAGCTAACTCAAAGATGGAAATAGAAGTTGAAGAGATAAATGACTTTATTAATTAATTGATTTAATTAATTAATTTAGCATGTGCTTGCATTTAGATTTAGATTTTTAATTTAATCTTTGCATGAGATATTGTTCAAATAATTGAATTTAGTTTTTGAAATAATGCACATGTGTTTGAATTTGGAAGAAATTAGAAGAATATGAAATTAAGTGAAATTAGAATTTGGAGATTTGGAATTGAAAAATTAATTAGCTAATTAAATAATTTAAAGAAACTATTTACTTATTTAGAAATGGAATTTAATTAAATAATAAAGATTATTTAATTTAAAGGATTAAATCATAATTAATTAAATAATAAATATTTAATTAATATTTAGAAGAGGGTTGAATGATTAGATGATGATTAGAGATAGAAATTGAATAATTAGTAATTTATTTAAATAATAAAGATTATTTAATTTGGGGAATTAATCATAATTAATTAAATAATAATTATTTAATTAATATTAGAAAATGGTTAAAATGATTAAATGATAGGAAAATAGAATAATTAATAAGATGATGAGGAAACATGAAATTAGAAGAAATAGATTAATTAAATTAATTAAATAATAAAGATTATTTAATCAATTAGAGGAATAATTAGTACATGATCAATGAGACATTTTTAGGTGTCTACAACCTTTTCTTGGGGAATGATGATTATTATATGCACATACATATGTGATATAGATGAGTTATCATACAACATGCTGACCCCGAGGAAAGAGAAACTACCTCATGTTTTTGTGTTCATTATCCTTGGGTGTATTCCTCGCCTGGGAGAAAAATCCTTGCAATAACATGCTCCCTCTCTTCTATCTCTCTTGAGTGTATCCTACTTTAATTAAAACCACTCCTAGTAAGGCTTGTGTGATTTCTTTAACATGGGGGCATACACTCTGCTCATATTTTCCTTCTTGATACTTAAAGTTATTTAGTGAACTTGGCTTTGCTTCATAATTTTGGTATCTTTTCTTTTGATGACTCATAGTGAGGGGAACCTTGCTACTTGCAATCATGATTTTCATTTCTTGATTTTCCCTTTCACTTTGTCAATCTATTTCATAAGATCCTTGGTCCACTAGGGGCTTGGTGCATCTTGCCTCTTGACATGGTAGAAGTCTTTCAATCTTGTTTCCTTGTACTTTACTAGCAGTAGTGGTGTACGCTTATACTCCTGCAAAAGTGGGGGCTAAATGTAGTGTCATAAAATTGCGACCCTTGCAATTGTGGACCACATTAGGGTCTTCACGTTGGTGATTTGAATCACCAAGACTCATTAGAGACCCGAGACTTTCTCATCCCTAGAAACTACATTTTTTTTTCCCTCCACACTGCATAAACCTATTTCCTATCCTAAGACAAGGACAGGACAAGGGCATAATGCTCTTGTTCCCCCTAGGACAAGGGTGTGGCACCCCTATCCTCCTAAGAAAGGGGCATGGTGCCCTTGTCCCTACCCTATTTCGAGGGCCCCTCTGTCCTATCTTTGCATTGGACTTTGCATAAAGTAGGAAAACTTTCCCCTTGTTAGCCTATGACAAAAAATCAATCAATTAACCCTAATTCATGAGTATATAAGTCACATTTGCCCTCCCATTTGCATAAGTTGGATAAATGGGAATACATGAGATCACGCATTCAAGCATTCATTTCTAGCATTGAGTATTCTCAAGTCTCCCTTCAAGGCTAGGTGTTGCATTCAAGTCAAGGATTCAACCATTGAAGAGGAGATCCCTTTCAACATACAATTCAATACAAGCAAATCTACCTACATTCTATCTACAACCTCCCTTAAGGTGAATTACATTTTAGTCTTTCATTTACATTTACTTGCAAGTACTTTCTTTCATCATTTGGTTAATTCCAAAACTGGGGTTTGACCTTAAGGCAAACCCCCAATCCCAACCCCTTTTCCTCTCTTTTCTATGCATAGGTTGGAGGTGTGTAGCTTTTTTTGCAGATTTAGACTCCATTTGTAGAGGCAAAAAAACCCTTTTCCTTTCACCGATTTTTTGGAGGACTTGTGCACTTTCAGCATGGTCCCAATAACTTTTCCTCAAATTTATAGGGCAGCTTCATCTCAACATATTATAGCCACATCTAGGTACACAACTTCATCTCATGCTTCTATCTCGAGTTATAATTAGTTATTTTCTACTTTTACACTTAGTCTTACAACTATAATGTTGAAAAAGGTGAATGATGGAGATCTAGAGGAAATTTTTTCTTCCCTTCGAGGAGAGATGAAAGTTTCACTTCAGATTCCCCTTGAAACACTTTTCATGCATTACATTAGAAGAGGGGCAAAATTTTACTAGATTCAACCTTTAGAGAAGGAGATTGAATCATGAGTGATGGTATGTTAATCCCCTCTTCTGGAATTTGATTTTAATTGATTGAATTGTGTAGTTGTGAAAAAGTGATAAAGATTTTATTATAACTCAAGATAGAATGATAGGATGAAGTTGTGCACCTAGATCTGGTAATAATATGTTGAGATGAAGCTGCCCTATGAATTTGAGGAAAATTTGCTTGGACCGTGGTGAAAGTGTAGAGATCCTCCAAAAATTCTGCGAAACGAAAAGGGTTTTTCCGCCTTTGCAAATGGAGTTTAAATCTGAAAGTATAGTTGCGCACCTACAACCTACACATAGAAAAGAGAGGAAAAGGGGTTGGGATTGGGGAGTTTGCGTTCAGGTCAAACCCCAATTTTGGAATTAACCAAATGATGAAAGAAAATACTTGCAAGTAAATGTAAATGAAAGACTGAAATGTGAATCACCTCAAGGGAGGTTGTAGGTAGAGTGTAGATAGATTTTTTTGTATTGAATTGAATTTTGAAAGGGATCTCCTCTTCAATGGTTGAATCCTCAACTTGAATGCAACACCTAACCTTGAAGGGAGACTTGAGAATGCTCAATGCTAGAAAGGAATTCTTGAATGCTCATGAATGCTTAATCTCACATAAACTTCTCACCTATCCAATTTATGCAAATGAGAGGACAAATGTGACATATATACTTGTAAATTAGGGCTAATCAACTAATTTTCATCACAGGCTAACACTAGGGAATTTTTCCTACTCAATGCATAACCTCCAATGCAAAATTGGAAAGGGTCCTTCCCCAAAAGGGGGCAAGAATAGGGGCACCACACCCCTATCCTAGGAGGCATAGGAGTGCCATGCCCCTGTCTTGCCCTTTTTTCTAGGACAAAATGTAGTTTAGGTAGTGTGGAGGGCAAGAAAGATGCAGTTTTCAGGTGTCGAGAAAGTCTTCGGTCAGGCTTATCGATTTGATTCACATGCATGAGGACCCTAATGTGGTCAAAAATTTCAAGGGTCATAATTTTTATGACTCTATATTGAGCCCCCATTTTAGCGGGAGTATAAGTGTACACCACTACTACCGGTAAAGTACAAGGAAATGAGATTGAAAGACTTCTTCCACATCAAGGAGACAAGATACACAAAGCCCCTAGTGGACTTAGGATCTTACAAATTTGATTGACAAAGTAAAAGGGAAGATAGAGAAGGGTAAAACCATGACTACAAGTAGCAAGGTTCCCCTCACTATGAGTCATGAAAAAGATACCAAAATTATGAAGCAAAGCCAAGTTCACTAAATTATTCTAAGTATAAAGAAGGAAAATATAGCAAAGTGTATGTCCCCACATTAAAGCAACCACTTGTGCCATATCAGGAGCGATTTCTTTAAGGTAGGATACACCCAAGAGAGAGACAAGATATGAGCATGTTATTGTTGGAATATAATTAATCCAAGAACACTAAGAGGGTGGGTGAATCTATGTTTTGCCAGTAACACAAGATTCTTACCTTATTATAACATACACACATAAACCAGTAAATTAAGAAATATATAACATGAACCAAATAAACCAGCCCCATGAATGAACACCATAACACACTAAATCTATACTTGAAAAACCTCAAAGAGGAAAAACCATGGTGGGATTTGTGACCCACAATATCAATTCACTGGTCATATGAAAGATATTACATAGCATGGGGGCTTGCACATGCAGGAAGACACACTTCCTAGAGCACACTGCTCAACACAAAAGAGTCTCACTGACTACAAGCTTCTACTAAAATAAAACAGTACTTTTGAACTCGCAAAATGCATCTACAATGCCAAAAAGAGTTCCAGTTAAATCTTTGTTTTGTACTGGTTCATAAACCCTAAATCCTTCTACTGATATCTCCTTTCCTCCAAGAATGATTTACAAACCATCTACAGATCATAGCATGATATTACATTCACATACATATGTTTCCCATTACATAGTTCTTCTTCCTTTTTTATATACATTATCCTCTATCAAAATGACCTAACAGACTAACTTATATACCCTTTACAAACAATATGCCTTATGTCAACTTACAATACAAAAGATATTCAATATTGGCCCTTATACAATAATTACAAAATTATTTTACAAATAAAACCTTTTGGGTCTAGACTGATGTCAACTTCACTGAAGTGTTGGATGCCAGTATCGGTGTCCGTGTCGGTGATGACCCTGATTACTCAATATCAGTATCTACTGGTGTATGCTTCCAAATGTCGATATATGCCTTCAATAGAATCTTGTTGCCATCAATGACAACATATGATTCCAATGAGTGTCAATTGCCAACAATCTCCCCCTTTGGCATTGATGGAAACACTCATGTGAAAAATGGATTCTCTATCAGTTCAATTGAAACATGAAACATGCTCCCCCTGAGCTGATTGACCCTGTCAGCAATATAATCTACCTGATATCCTCCCCTAGGATTACATACATATTTTTCACATAATATACACTCCCCCTTTGGTATCAATGCCAAAGACTGGTGAAAGAATTGAAAGAATAATTATAGATTACTTTACCGGAGCTTGACCAATCTACAAATTTATGGGTAATCTTTCTCTAGCAATTGTACATAGGTATCCCAGCCGGTTTTGAGTGTTCTAGATATGGATGCAAGTCCGCTCAGTAAATGTGCTAGTGTTTCTTTCTTAGTGACTTCTGCCAATGTGGGTTTTCCAAGCATATCCGTGCATTCCCTCTTATGTACACCAAGTGAATCCAATCTTGGACTCACCAAACCTTTAAAAATCCTTTCTCTCCGAATGATGTTGTCTCTTTCTTTTTCAAAAGAAAAAACTTGGTTCTCCAAAGTCAAAATTTATACATCAATGGAGGTTGTGAGTGAAGTTAGTCCATCAAAAGAATTAGCAATATTGCAATCTTTTCATGTAATTCCTTTAACCTCTGATCTACATTTGCTATAAGAATTTCTATATTACAATAGACCCTGTAGATGTTAGTAAACTGTTTCAAATAATTTTCACTGAGTACAAGTTTCTCTTCAACCTTCCTCTTCTCTATCTCAATAATCTAGTCAAAAGCGGCTTTCTTGGCCAGAGTAAATCTTTCAAGTGCCTTCTTGTCAGAAATCTACTGCAATGACTAAATTTTTTTAGATATATGCTTTGTTAGTGCCTTAAGCTTGCTAGAAGGGCTTGATTCATTTTCAATCATACAATCAGGAATCAATCTATGTAAAACTATTATTGATTGATCTATTATTCCTTTGTTAGCATATCCCTCCTTTATTAGCTTTTGAGTAGCCATCATCATTATCTCTATGGGACTCATCTTTGTGATTGATTTATTCTCAACTTGAAAAGTGTCAATTACCAAAAGTTTTGTTAGGGAATCAACTGTCAGTTCAGTCTCCTCTTCCTTATCTTCCTTTCCCTCTCCTGGTGAATCTCTTTTCTCATCCTCTTTTGCATCGATGGCTTCGCCACTTGGTGTAGTATCAGTTACTGCCAGTGGAGTATTATCCACAATATTATCTGTAACCTATATATTACCTATATTACCTTGCCCAGAATATACAAATGTAGTCTCTACCAGTTTAGTCTGTACACTCTCATCAATTTTAGGTTTAATTGTCGGTTCACTCAAAATTTGAACTGAACTTCCCAAAATTACTTTCCCTTTAGATTTGTCCG
Source organism: Cryptomeria japonica (assembly GCF_030272615.1). Classification (NCBI taxonomy): domain Eukaryota; kingdom Viridiplantae; phylum Streptophyta; class Pinopsida; order Cupressales; family Cupressaceae; genus Cryptomeria; species Cryptomeria japonica. The sequence goes on along the minus strand of NC_081414.1, from coordinate 605,911,677 downwards.
GAATGGTTGGAGCAGTTGCCTTAGCAAATTCTTCTTGAGAAGTGAGAAAATCAGGTTTCTTTTGGAAGAATTTGATCCAACCATCTTGGGTCTCATTTACTATCTCATTGACTCTACCCATCATTAGCCCTATTTGCCAAGTTTTTCTACTAAAGACTATTCTATTAGCAACATCTATACATATTTTCATTTCCTCATTATTTATAGAGCCACATATATTCAAAAGTTCAACTTCTTTGATTTCTTTGTCCCTCCTTATTGCATCTAACTTATTGTACAATGATAAGGGAATTTCTTTCAAAATATCTACCAAAGCCTTCTTATATATGTCTAGATGTAACAAAATTGCTTCTTCTATTTCATTTTGGTTATTATCATCTAAATCTTCATAAAAATTTGACACATTCTTCAAAATTCCATCTTTAGTTACCTCATCAATTAACTCAGCACAAGTCATTTTACTAGATTCGGTTGCTTCATCACTCTTTTTCTTCTGACTGGGGGTTACGAGAGTGGATGGAGCAGGCTACCTCTTTTGAGTAGGTTTTCTTCGAGGAGGTATGGGTGCAATTGTTACCTTTCTAATTAGCATCCTCCTTGGTTCCACCTTCTTCTCCTCTATTGGAGGCTTGTTATCTTTCATCCTCTGTACCCTTCTGAATGCAAGAGGTTGATTATCCTCTAGATCAGAGTTAGAAGTGATAGAAGAAATGAAAGTTTCAAGCTTCTTCATCTCAAGAGCACTTGCTGCTGCCAGTTGATCTACCAGTTTAGATCCAGAACCTAGTTTTGTATCTATCTTGTGAATTACATCATGAACAAATGCAAATATTTTGTCTATCTTCTTTTCTCTTCTTTTCTTGTTGAAACCAATCTTAACCTCAAGATAATTCTCCTCTGTAGTGCCAAAGTGTTTAGCCTTATCATCCAAAGGAGCATCAATCAACATTTTAGTATATAACTCCAAGATACTCTCGTCAACTTCATAACCCAGTTCAATGACCCATATAGTTCTAGGTTCCATTGCTTCCATCAGTGTCTCATATGTTTTTACCATAAAGAAAATATCATTGGAGTATTTCTCCATAGTGTGTTTGGAAATTCTCTCCCTCAGTCTCATGTTTTCCTGAAAAGTTTTGAAGTAGCCCCAAATCTTCTCATCCGTGTTACTACCAAGACTGGTGATTACTTCTTTGACCTGCATACCTACCGATATGTCATGAGCCCAATGCTTCTTTCCCAAACTCAGTAGCTCATTCATGAAGTATAACATCAAATAGATAATAAGATTGCCGAACCAAAAGGTTCCTTTCTTAACCCCTTTAATCTTTCCAAGGCTAATTATTAACTCACTCCTCAACCATTCACACAAGTCATATTTTTTATAATTCTTTATCATCTGATATGCAGCATGGATGGAGGAAATGACAACAAAGTTTAATTGACTTGATTGAGTTACCTTGTAGTCAATTAGCATGTGCTGGCATTATGAGAACTGGCATGAGCCTTGTGTAAACTGGCATGAAGACATAATGATATTGTATGTTGTCATTGATGTCAATATGAGACATAGTGTGAACCAGCACATGAGATAAGTGAAGAAAGAGATACCAGCATATGTGTGAACTAGTATATGCCAAAGTGAAGTGACACATTTGTTCAAAGTGAACCAGCATGCAGTTATGGGAACCGGCACATGGAAGCACTATATGACTACAAGTTGGTAAGGTAGCTTCCACTTCGGGGTTTCCGTTTGGAGTATCTCAAGTCTATGTGACTCAATCAGTGATCTTTGTGTGATGAGTTAGTAGTATGATGGAGGACAGATCATGTTGGCACGTAAGCTCTATGTGCGTGAAGAATCTAGCATGAAGAAGACTATTCCTATCTACCTCAGGAATGTGTGAAGTTTGTCAAATAGTGATAACACGTGATGGGTTATCAGCCACCATGAAAAAGGTGGATAATAGACAATGGAGAATGTCTTGAGATCGACTCAAGACTGGTGCATTCAATGCAGTATGTTTCAATGGTCAAGATCGAACCATTTGAATTGCTCAACCTAGCAGGTTTAGGGTTTAGGGTTTTTGCTACTGACCTGTATGTTCCCTATAAGGTTGATGTTAGGTTTCTGTCTAAAGTTGTTGGCAAAAAGTTGTGTGTATCCAACGAAAGTGATACAAGATTCTTGCCAGACCATAGGAGAAAAGAGATACCTACAAAGTGTTTATGCAGAAGGAAAAGAGAAGCCTAAACGGATCTATATTAGTATTAAGTACTATTAATAGATCATTGTAATACCTATTGATCTCTAACCACTTCAACAGTTGCAAAATCCCCTAACAGGGTAGCCTTAACTGGCTTGATTCAAAATCCCTTAAATCGGGTGGTCTTAACCAGCTTGTTGTAAATCCCTTAACTGGGTAACTCAAAGCTAATGAGTTCTGAGAAGCTAGAGAAGCTTAGGAGATCCTTTTAGCTATTGAGTTCTTAAAATCCTCTAACAAGGTGACCCTACCAATTTTAACCCTTAACCGGGTGATCCCTAACAGGATCAGTTCCTACTAGAACCTATTGTAATGTTCTTAACCGGACAAGGCTCCTAACAGAGCAGACTTCTAAAGAGTTCAAAAAGTAGCTTGTGGGTATTCATCCCCACCGTGGTTTTTCCCAGTTGGGTTTCCACGTGAAAAATATGTGTGTCATGTGAAATGCTTTTGTCTTGTGATGCTTTGTTTTATCTATTGTGCACATGAAGTTTCTATGTTTTATGTCTATCTATAAAACTTATTGAACTCACTGTTGTGAAGATTTGATGGTTAGGTCTACTAGTTCATGTATGAGAATATTATGATAATGTGGTATTTAGCTAAGAGAAAAGCTTAGTAAGTGACCGGTTCATGACTGATTGAGTTATTCTGGATGCTACCGATTGCACTCTGTTTTACCGGTATCTCTATTTATCAGTCATTGTGAGTGTTTGCTGTCAAACCGATTTTGAACTATATTTGTGTCTGTACTGATTCACCCCCCCCCCTCTTAGTACCGGTTTGGTACTAGTGGTTTATTATAAATTTATCAATTGGTATCAGAGCACTCCAGGTCCTTTGTGTCGTAAGCCTAACTACTTGAGGAAAAGATCCTAGCCAAATGATGAAGAGGGAAGGTCCAAAGTTCAACAAGGAAAACTTTGGTATATGGAAAGACAGGATGAAGATATTCATCAAAAGTATGGGTGTTCAACACTAGAGTTATGTTGAAAATGTATATGTTGTTCCTACCGGTACTCTCACTGATGACCAAAAGAGAGAGATACAAGAAAACAGGCAAGTCATGGAAGCCCTCATCAGTAGTCTATCTAACATTGAGTTTATTGATGTTTAGGACAAGGCAAATCCCAAAGAAGTATGGGATGCTCTTGAAAATATCTATGGTGGTGATGAGCATGTAAAATAGGCTAAGGAAGAGAGCTTGAGAGGAAAGTTTGAAGACATGAGAATGGTTGAAGCAGAGACCATTCAGCAGTATGGAATAAGAATCAAAACAATTGTTGGAGAAATAAAGAGTGCAGGTGGCAAAATAGAAGATTCCACTGTGGTAAGTAAAGTCCTGAGATCCCTGTTGCCGGTCTATGCAATAAGGGTTGCTGCTATTCAAGAGCTGAGATCAATAGACAAGTCTAAGGCATCCTTGGACTCCATCATAGCCAAGTTGACAGCCTATGAGCTAAATAGCTTTGATGGTAGTGTTCAAAAGTCAGAATCAACTTTTAAAGCTTCTGCTATACCATCCAGAAAAGGAAAAGAAGCTAGCACTAATGGGGAACCTAGTCAGAACAAAGAGATGAAGGATGAAGAGTTTCTGATGGAATTTGAAGCTCTTCTCACCAGGAGATTCCCAAAAGGAACTAGTAAATACAAAGGTAAACTACCTTTGAAATGTTTCTCCTGCAACTGGATAGGACATATTGCTATGAACTATCCTAATAGTGACAACAAGGACAAACCGGAAAGGTTCAAGAAATTCAAAGGAGGAAACCGAAGAAATTATTTTGTGGCAATTGATGAAGGTGTCACAGATGAGGAATCTAAAGATGAAGAAAATGAAGACATTATGTTCATTGTTGTAAAAGAAGATGTGACAGACAAGAAGGCTCTTGTCTCCTAGTTTGATTATTCCAATGAGTGGATCATTGACAGTGGCTTCTCTCACCATATGACTGGTGACCAGAGCAAGTTTCTATCATTAGAAGAATATGATGGTGGTGTGGTTCACTTTGGCAATGATGCACCATGCATGGTCAAAGGTAGAGGGTCCATCTCCTTGAATGGAAAGAGTAGTGCTGACAATGTGTATTGGGTTGATGGTCTCAGACACAACCTTCTAAGCATTGCCCAGTTAAATGGTAGTGGACTCGCTCTGCAATTCAAGAATGGAGTTTACAGAATCAAAGGTAAATTTGGTAAATTGGTAGCCACCGACATGCAAACTAAAGGTAACCTATTTCATCTAAATGCTAATATAAGTACATGTCTTATGGCTAAGCTTGATGATAGCTGGATATGGCATAGGAGATTCTGCCAATGTGAACTTTGACAACATTGTGAAGGCTAGTAAGATCAAGGCAGTTAGAGGGTTGCTGGTGCTGAGCAAACCAGATAATACCTTGTGTAGAGAATGTCAATTGGGGAAAATGTCTTCCTCAACTTTTAAAGGTAAATCTTTCACTACTGACAACTTTCCTGATCTTGTGCATACTGATTTATGTGGTCCTATGAAAACTAGAAGTGTGCAGGGTGATAGGTACTTCATGATTCTCACTGATGACTACTCAAGAATGATGTGGGTCACATTCTTGAAAGACAAGTCTGAAGCTTTTGGGAAATTCAAAGCTTTCAGAGCATTAGTGGAAAAGGAAAGCAATAAAAGGATCAAGTGTCTCAGAACTGATCAAGGAGGGGAATTCACTTCTAGTGAATTCAACAAGTACTGTGAAGAATTTGGCATCAAGAGACAGCTATCTACCCCCCGGACTCCATAACAAAATGGCCTAGTAGAGAGGAATAACTAGACTATGGTTGAAGTACCTAGAACTATGTTGATCCAAGGAAAGGTTGCTCACACCTTTTGGAGAGAAGTGGTGAGCACTACAATTTACACTATGAACCGGGTACTCATCAAAAAAGGCAAGGACAAAACTCCTTATGAGTATTGGATTGGTAAGACCCCTGTGGTAAATTATTTTAAGGTCTTTGGTAGCAAATGTTACATCAAGAGGAGTGAACATCAGGGCAAATTTGAAGCTAAATGTGATGAAGGAATATTTTTAGGATATTCCACCAAGAGTAAAGCTTTCAAGTGCTACAACAATAGGACTCAGAGAATTATGGAAAGCATCAATGTAAGAGTTGATGAATCCTCTGAGAAAATTGAGAAAACTGGCAGTGAGCAAGTTGTAAATGAACTAGTTACAACCTTCTGGGAACCGGTTGTCAGTCAAGTGAGCACCAGTAATAGTGTTCCTAAACCGGTGAATGTTGATACTGATGAAGATAAGGATGAAGAAGAAAAGCAAGAAGAACCAATTAAGACCATTCCTCAGTATGTCAAGTTGAATCATGATCCCAAGCAGATCATAGGTGACAAGTATGTAGGAATCCTTACTAGAAGAAAGATCAGAGAAAACTCATGCATGATCTTTGAATTTGAGCCTAAATCACTCAAAGAGGCTCATAATGATGAAGACTGGATCAAGGCAATGGAAGAAGAACTTGACCAGATAGAGAAAAATGGAACATGGTCCTTGGTACCTAGACCAGAGCATAAGAATGTCATTGGCACCAAATGGGTGTTTAGAAATAAGTTGAATGAGGATGGCACAGTGATTAGGAATAAAGCCAGACTGGTATGCAAAGGATATGCTCAAGAAGAAGGTGAAGACTATGGGGAAACCTTTGCTCCTGTAGCCAAATTGGAAGGAGTTCATATGCTTCTTGCATATGCAGCTTCTAAGAGATTCAAGGTGTATCAAATGGATGTAAAATCTGCATTCCTAAATGGTGTACTTGAAGAGGAGGTGTATATTGAACAACCAGATGGGTTTACCCTATCTGAAGATAGTGACATGGTATGTAGGCTACACAAAGCATTATATGGTCTAAAGCAAGCACCTAGGGCATGGTATGAGTGCCTACATTCCCATCTTGTGAAGATTGGATTTGAGAGAACAAGTGAAGATAGTAATATCTAGTTGAAGTCTAAAGAAGATCAGATCCTGATCTGTGAAGTCTTTGTTGATGACATCATCTTTGGTGGAGATGACAAGATGAGTCATGAGTTTGCTGATGAGATGAAGAAAGAGTTTGAAATGTCACTCATAGGGGAGATTAAGTTCTTCATTGGACTGCAGATCCAGCAGATGAAAGATGGAATCTTCATCACTCAGTCCAAATATGTCAAAGAGGTGTTGAAGACTTTTGGCATGGAAGATAGCAAACTGGTTGGTACACCGATGGTGATCGGTTGCAAATTGACAAAAGAAGATGATTCCGCACTGGTTGATGAGAAGGAATACCAATCAATGATTGGTAATTTGCACTGTGTAGTGCATAGCAGACCAGATATTGCACATGTAGTTGGCATCACTGCAAGGTTCCAGAAGAGTCCAAGAGAATCTCACTTGAGTGCAGTTAAGAAGATTCTTAGGTATCTGAAGGGAACAATTGACTATGGATTGTGGTACCCATACAACAATAATTTCAATCTGAAAGTATTCACAGATGCTAATTGGGCGAGTAATGTGGATAACCGGAAGAGCACAACCGGTGGTGCATTCTTTCTCGGTGGTAGACTGGTCTCATGGATGAGTAAAAAGAAGAGTTGCATCTCTCAGTCTACAGTAGAAGTGGAGTATGTTGCAGCTTTCATGAACTGTACTCAAACAATCTGGATGAAGCATGTACTGGAAGGCTTCAAGATCCCTATACCTGAACCGGTAAGTATATTCTATGATAACACAAGTGCTATCAATATATCAAAGAATCTAGTTTTACATTCTAGAACCAAGCATTTTGAGCTTAAGTATCATTTCTTGAGGGAAAAGGTTCAGAATAAAGAGATTGCACTGGAGCATGTGTCTAGTAAGGAGCAGTTAGCAGACATATTCACTAAGCCTCTCCCAAAGACAACATTTGTGCATTTGAGAGGTGAATTAGGGGTATTGCCCCTTCAAGAGGTGAACTAAAAGTGGTTGTTTCACATTAGTCAGGTACTGGATAGACAAATCTTTGGTTGATTGGTGTGTTTAAGGATGCTACTCCTTAGGGGAAGCGGCATAAGGAAACAGTGGTGATTGTACCTCCACTTTGGCATTGTTGTCAAAGGGGGAGAAGAAGTGAAGCACAAAGATATTTGCAGCAAATGGGGAGAAGAAGTGAAGCGCAAAGACATCTGCAACAAATGGGGAGAAGAAGTGAAGCAAAAAGACATCTGCAGCAAATGGGGAGAAGATGTAAAGTAGAGAAGATATCTTTTGTATATTGCCATCAATGCCAAAGGGGGAGATTGTTGGCATTATGAGAACCAACATGAGCCTTGTGTAAACTGGCATGAAGACATAATGATATTGTATGTTGTCATTGATGTCAATATGAGACATAGTGTGAACCGGTACATGAGCTAAGTGAAGAAAGAGATACCGGCATATATGTGAACCAGTATATGCCAAAGTGAAGCGGCACATTTGTTCAAAGTGAACCTGCATGTAGTTATGGGAACTGGCACATGGAAGCACTATATGACTACTGGTTGGTAAGGCAGCTTCCACTTCGGGGTTTCCGGTTGGAGTATCTCAAGTCTATGTGACTCAATCAGTGATCTTTGTGTGATGAGTTAGTAGTATGATGGAGGACAAATCATGTTGCCACGTAAGCTCTGTGCGCGTGAAGAATCTTGCATGAAGAAGACTATTCCTATCTACCTCGGGAATGTGCGAAGTCTATCAAATAGTGATAACGCGTGATGGGTTATTAGCCGCCATGAAAATGGTGGATAATGGACAATGGAGAATGTCTTGAGATCGACTCAAGACTGGTGCATTCAATGCAGTATGTTTCAATGGTCAGGATCGAACCGTTTGAATTGCTCAACCTAATAGGTTTAGGGTTTAGGGTTTTTGCTACCGACCTGTATGTTCCCTATAAGGTTGATGTTAGGTTTTTGTCTAAAGTTGGCAAAAATTTGTAAGTGTGTATCCAACAAAAGTGATACAAGATTCTTGCCAGACCATAGGAGAAAAGAGATACCTGTAAAGTGTATATGAAGAAGGAAAAGAGTAGCCTAAACAGATCTGTATTAGTATTAAGTACTGTTAACAGATCATTGTAATACCTGTTGATCTCTAACCACTTCAACAGTTGCAAAATCCCCTAATAGGGTAGCCTTAACTGGCTTGATTCAAAATCCCTTAAATTGGGTGGTCTTAACTGGCTTGCTGTAAATCCCTTTACCGGGTAACTCGAAGCTAATGAGTTTTGAGAAGCTAGAGAAGCTTAGGAGATCCTTTCAACTATTGAGTTCTTAAAATCATCTAACAAGGTGACCCTACTGGGTTTAACCCTTAACCAGGTATCTGTTAACCGGATGATCCCTAATAGGATCAGTTCCTACCAGAACCTATTGTAATGTTCTTAACCGGACAAGGCTCCTAACAAAGCAGACTTCTAAAGAGTTCAAAAAGTAGCTTGTGGTTATTCATCCCCACCGTGGTTTTTCCCAGTTGGGTTTCCATGTGAAAAATATGTGTGTCATGTGAAATGCTTTTGTCTTGTGATGCTTTGTTTTATCTATTGTGCACATGAAGTTTCTATGTTTTATACCTGTCTATAAAACATATTGAACTCACTGTTGTGAAGATTTGATGGTTAGGTCTACTAGTTCATGTATGAGAATATTATGATAATGTGGTATTGAGCTAAGAGAAAAGCTTAGTAAGTGACCGGTTCATGATTGATTGAGTTATTCTGGATGCTACTGGTTGCACTCTGTTTTACCGGTATCTTTGTTTATCAGTCATTGTGAGTGTTTGCTGTCAAACCAGTTTTGAACTATATTTGTGTCTATACTGATTCACCCCCCCCCTTTCAGTACCAGTTTGGTACTAGTGGTTCATTTTAAAGTTATCAGCATGAACATCTATATATTTGATGGTTCTGACCCTCATAGATCTTCCATCATGGGTTGCACCAATGAGCTTCTCAACCGTAGTGTTGGAGATCTTCTTTCTTGGTTCCTGTCCAACTTTGGGTAAGTCGGTGACCACTTGAATAGCTTCTTTGGTGATCATGTGGGGCCAGTCTAGCCAGATAAATTCATTATGGACCCTCCTTAGAACATATATGATCACTTCATCCTTGAATTCTAGTTAACCCTAGATCCTCAATGACTTGATATTCTAGTTTGATTATTCCAAAACTACCTAGTATCATAGATTGATACATCCACTTGATTTCCTCAGTTCCTAAATCCTCCAAGGTGCAGTGAATATAGGTCCTAATATCTTCTACATAAACCATGCCATCAAAACTCTCAAAAATGTGCTAGTAGAATCTTCCTTCATAGAAATTTGAGGAACTTCCTTGAAAATAGGCCTAAGCCTATCCTTGACCTCAACAATAGTGGGATTCATAATGAAACTAGGAGAAGATGATGATCTAGATGCCATTTCAAAGAAATACCTAGAAAATAGTCGTTGATTGAAGGGTTTTGATTGCTTCTCAAATGACTTCTAGAAATCCTTTAGAATGCTTTTTCTTGCTCTTGATCACCTATGATTCGCCTTTGCTTCGCTCTAGTTTACTCAAGTGCTAGGTGAGTGAAAATGAGTCAATTTTCCCTTTTTATCAGTGAGTAAACCCTAATTCATCATTGTCATAAATGCTTATTGATGTACCCTACTGGATGTCAGTTTCATAGTTTTATGTCGGATAAACCTCCATCAATGATTAAAACCACTCCCCAGATCTCTTCTGGGGAATATGCACAATTTTCAATTAATTTTCCAACCCCTAAGGTGTATGCCCTAGTTACCAAATGAATTTCCTATCGGTGCAGGAATGCTTTATTCTACCAGTGGAGTTAAAGGTGCAGTTATTGGTGTAGTTACATCTCCACTTGGTTCTTCAGATTTTCTAACCCATCTCTTGGTGTGATCTTGTTTTATTTCTTCTACCTTCTTCTTTCCTTTCTCATTTTCTTTATCATTGTTAACCGGTGTAGTCTTACTTTTGTAGTACTTAGCAATATGACCTATTTTGTTGCATGCATAACATGTAACATTGTTCTTTTGAATTGCTTTGACATATCCAGTGTCATTCCTTGACCTACATTAATTAGCCAAATGACCAAACTTTCCACATGCATGACATTTAACATTCATTCTACAATCTTTTGACTTATGACCATATTTCTTGCAATTTGTACATTGACCGAGAACTGAATTGTAGTTTTGATTTGCCCTATTTCTACATTGTCTAGCCATATGCCCAAATTTATTACAAATAAAACATCTACCCTTGAATTTGTAAGCATTAGATTTCCTTACCGATTTCCTCTTGTCTGATGAGTTCTGCATACCGATTGTCTGATCTTCATTTGCAGTACCGAAGCTTTCACCTTGTACAAGTACAAGTCCTCTAGAATCTTCACTCTGCCTTTGTCTTTTCAATAAATCATCCAACAGTGTAGCACTAATCCTGAATTTTTCTTTATACTCACTTGTAGTAGTCAGATCATCTCTTAGAGTTGTTATTTGTCTTTCAAGCTCTTGTTCATTATTTTGGGAGTGTGCCAAATAAGTTCTCAATAGATTATTCTCATAAGTCAATCTGCCACATCCGTCAAATTTGTTCTTCAAAGATATAGCAAGATTTTCTTCCTTCTTCTTTTTGTCCTCAATATATTTTGATAATCGCATAGTCAGGTCTTGCATTTCATTAGTCATGAGCATGTTAGCTTGACTCAGTTTCTGACATTGTTCCTTAAGTGCATTTTTCTCTTCATCATCCTAGTTTTGCAAAATTTTCTTTCTCTTAGCTTGAGCTGATGATAACCTTTCTTGCAGAACAAGAATGAATTCATTAGTAGAATTTAATTCATTTTATAGTTTTAAGTTCTTCATCCTTTCAACATCAAAGTCCTCAAGTGCCATCTCAAGTTGCTTCTCCATAGTCACATTCAATTATTCTAGCTTCAAGATCTTCTTCCTCCAAGGTACCAAGCTCTGATACCAATTATTGGAATATAATTAATCCAAGAACACTGAGAGGGGAGGTGAGTTAGCATCTTTTGGTAACACAAGATTTTACCTTATTATAACATACACACATAAATTGGTGAATGAAGAAACATATAACATGAACCAAATAAACCAGCCACATGAATGAACACCATAACACACTGAATTTATACGTGGAAAACCTCAAAGAGGAAAAACTACGATGGGATTTGCGACCCACAATATCAATTCACTGGCCATATGAAAGATATTACATAGCATGGGGGCCTACACATGCAGGAAGGCACACTTCTCAACACAAAAGAGTCTCACTGACTACAAGCTTTTTCTGAAATAAAAAAGTACTGGTGAACTCACAAAATGCATATATAATGCAAAAAAGAGTTCTGGTTAAAGCTTTGTTTTGTACCAGTTCATAAACCCTGAATCCTTCTATTGGTATCTCCTTTCCTCCAAGAATGATATAAAAACCATCTACAAATCATAGCATGATATTAAACTTGCATACAAATTACCTACATACATATCCTTCACATTACATAGTTCTTCTTCCTTTTTTATATACATTATTCTCTATCAAAATGACCTAACTGACTGACTTATATACCCTTTACAAACAATATCTCTTATGTTGGCTTACAATACAAAAGATATTGAATGTCGGCCCTTATACAATAATTACAAAATGATTTTACAAATAAAACCTTTCAGATCCAGACTGATGTCGGCCTCACTAAAGTGTTGGATGTCAGTGCCAGTGATGACCCTGATTACTCAACGTCGGTATTCACCAGTGTATGCCTCCAAATGCCGGTATATGCCTTCAATAGAATCTTGTTGCCATCAATGACAACATATTATTCCAATGAGTGTCAATTGCCAATAGTTATCACAAGGATTTAGCCCCCAATCGAGGAATAAACCCAAGGATAATGAACATAAAACACGAGGCAATTTCACTTTCCCTGAGGTTAGTATGTTGTATGATAGCTCATGTATATCATATATGTATATGCATATAATAATCGTCATTCCCCAAAGAAAGGAAAATTCCTTGGAAGAAAGGGAAGACAAGATTCTTTTGAGTCAACATAAAAGAGACCAAGAAAAGATCTCAATGCTTTGCATCATCCCCAAATAAACATTAAGGGAACAATAGAAGATCAAGGATTCACATAGAATAATTATCACAAAAGAGGAAGAAAGAAGAGGGAGAAGAGATCTATGGGGCTAATTTTACTAATCGAGCATGACATCCACCTCTCAATCTTGTTGATCACTATTTCAGGAAGGTGAGCAACATGCCAGAGGAGCAACATCAAGAATAGTAGATGGAGCTATCACAAGATCCAAACAAGGAATATGCTCATGTGGTAAGTCACTTTGTTCAATTCTAGGAGCTAGGATTAGGGTTTGTGAAAATTCAGCTGATAAATGCTTGTCCACATGAACATATTCATAATCACTATCAAAAGCATTAGGAGTTGTATTGCCATCATGAATAATATTTTCACTCATTTCTTCATCAAGATTTATAAAAAGAGGAGCACGAACATGAATAGGAGTAAAACCATCACATGTTTTGTGTAGCTTATGATTTGGAGATGTAGGTTGAACATCTTGCTTAGGAGAAAAGGGAATCATGTCAACTATTGGAGTTTTAGGAGATTGAATATTTTGAGGAACAACTTCACGAGCTTGAATACAGTGTCTTCTTCAGCATTCTATCACACAATGATTTTCTTGAGTCTTAGTAGAAGGTTGAGAAGGATTGGGAACATTTGAAAAAGTAGGAATGTTTTTTTCTTTCATAGTTGAAGGTTTAGGTTGAGGTCTTTTAGGTTGGACAAGAGGAGAAGTAGGCCTCTTCTCTCTATAAGAGAAAGGAGGTGGAACTACACCATATAAAGGAGGAATATTAGGTGTAGGAAGGAGACCAGGTCCATCATGAGGAGGAGGTATAGGTCTAACCTTAGGAGGAATATTATTGTTCCTCTTAGGAGAAGGCATAGTCACATCCATAGGAATAGATTGAAGATCTTCCTCGGGAGGGAGATTAGTTCTATCTATGAGGGGAATAAATTCATCTTCAAGTATGATAGGAATGTCAAGTGTTGGGGATGTAGGATGACTTAAGGATAAGATCATATCCTTCTTCCATTTTTTATAAGATTGAAAAAGAGCATCGTTCCTTGATGGAAGAGATTGAGATTTCTTTGGCCAAAAGAAATAAATAGGAATGCCAGAGCTTCTTTCAGATGGACAAAATAAGCTATGGTTCATAGTTAAGATTTCACTTTTGTGAGGAAATTTCAAACACTTGTGGATTGGAGAAGCAATAGCCTTCATGGAAGATAGCCAAGGATAGCCCAACTTCACACAAAATTTCTCAAAAGAGGGTATGATACCAAAGTCAACATCCATAGATTTAGTATGAACTTCAATAGGAAGGGTGATAGAGCCACTGGTAGGGCAAGAGAATCCATCAAATAACTTCACAACTATATTAGAGGCATCATATATTGGTTTATGATGTTAACCATGCAAGAGGGATCAATAAGAGTGCCACAACAAGGTATATTCTTAACCTTCACAACTATATATAAAGGACCATCAGATGCTCTAATGGTCTCACTAGGGTTAAAAGTAATATAGGACTCCTTAGGCGTATCTTTTTTTTCTACCATATTTACCAAGTTCAGTGCCATAGAAGTGACTTCCTCGGAGGAGAAAGAAGTATACTCAGTCTCAATCATGTTAGAGGTATGAGAAGGCAAAGGATCAGTAAAAATGTTAAGATTTTTATTAGGAGGATCTACTGATTTATTTCCCTTATCATTCACACCTGCTACAAATATAGTATTGTTATCAATCAAATCTTGAATCTTACTTTTCAATGTGAAACATTTATCAGTATCATGACCAGGCTGATGATGAAATTGACAAAAGGAATTGTTATCAAAATAAGGCGATGCAAGTTTAGAAGGATCAACTTGTCTTTTAGGAGGAAGTTTGATAACATTTATTTGCAACAACTGAGACATAATACTATGTAAAGATTCATTCAAAGGAGTAAACTATCTTTCTCTTTTGAAAAATTTAGAAATAGAAGGCATGCTTGTTGTAGCATTTACATTGTTGTTGTTGATTGTATCATTGAACTTGATGAAACTTTTTGTTGGTTTGCACTTCGCAAATAATTGTTGAACACTCTCCCCCTTATCACTCATATCTATAGGAGTAGATTTCTCCATTTGACTCACAACCAGTTGATAATTATGGAGTGTTGTGCACAACTGTAGAAAGGAAATAAACTCAGACAAAAGAAGCTTTTCCTTGATATATTTTTGCAAATTAGAAATGAAAATTCTTTGAATATCATTATCAAGTACAATAAAAGAAATTTGAGCACACAAATGCTTATATCTACGAATGAAATCAGTCACTTTTTCATTAACACCTTGTTTACAATGCAGCTAGTTGTTGAAAAGAAGTGATGGAATAAGAAGGAAAAGAGCAATACCATTGTAAAGCCTTATCTCTTAATGTTCTTGTAAACAGTTTTGAAAGCAACCTTTGATTATAAGCAAAATCAGTACACAATGTTTGAAATATTTTAACATGCATAAGAGAATCACCTTTTCCATTATAGAGTTCCAATTGAGGGACCTCAACATGCTTAAGTGGCATTAATTTAACAATATCAAGAGAAAGTGAGTTCGCAACATCAACGGTAGGCACACTAAACTTGGATTGACTCATAGAAATAATTTGTTGTTGTAAGGAAGACATGGTTTGAGCAAGATTGTTACTGGTTGCTTCAATAGAAGAATTGATGTTAGACATGGTTGGTTGAGAAAGTGGTGTGATGTTATTGAAGGAAGGCATGGATTGAGAATATGGTGGTGGGACATTATTATAAGTAGGCATAGGTGATGATTGCGTAGGAAATGGGACACTTAAAGGAGGAATAAAATCATTGAATGAATTTCCCCCTTGTGTCACATTGATTAGTTGAGGGATAATAGGAATAAATATGGAAGACATAGGTAAAGACAAAGGATTGAATGAAGAAGAGGGATTTTCCCCATGACCAATGGTTGTAGGAATGATGTTTGAAGTGAAATTAGGAATACTAGCTATTGAAGTGATCAAAGGAATAGAAGAATTGATTTTATTTGAAGGTTGTGAATAACCTAAATTCTTAGTACAACTGTGGATAGGCACGACATTAGAATCAACAATATGAGCAATGCCACACAATATATCAATTCCATTCTTATCACTTTGAATCATGCATTTAAGGCCTTCAATTAATGGAAGAGCTTCACTATTAGGGTATTCTTGGGACATCCATTGTTGAAAGTTATCAAACTGATTGTCCAATTTTGAAAGTTGATCTATGGAGACTCTAGTCAAAGCTTCTTCGTATTCATCATTGGATTCATCAATTGGATAGATAGGGACATGATTAAGATGGGAAGAATTAGTATTATCCTCATTAAAAAAGTCACCCAAATTAGGTTCCATGTCCTCAGTAATTAAACCTTGAGAAACCTTTATTATAATCCTTCATCTAACAAGGATATTATAGGTAGGACTAATAGTGGTAAAACTCATGCACTAGAGGGAAAATTGAAATTTTGAATTTTGGACAAAGCTTACGAAATTGAGTAATGCAAAATTTAAGAAAATAATGATTAAATAATTTGAACTTTGTTGGAGGTAGATAATGATACAATTTCCAAAATAAATCACAGGAAATTCGAATTTTAAAATTAGGGCCAAGGGAATGCCACTTAATTTTTAAAAAACTAGAATTTTTAAAATCAGGGCATATTATAAGTAACCTCTTAATTTTAAGATTTTTCTTCAAATTTAAAATGTTGAATTTTGGAGGTATTTTTGAAGTTAGAGGTATAAAAAATCAACAAAATCAGCCAATCTTATGGATTTAGGTTATTAAATGCAGTCATAACAATCTCCCAAAATTTTGGGAAAATAGTCAAGGATCGTGGCAGGAATGCACATGGTCCGACCAACTTTTTTCAAAATTTTCAAAGATGAATATTACGATGATTTTAAAGATAACCCAAAAAAATTGGTGAATTTTACGATTTCTTGATAGGAGAAATTAAGGTTCAAATGTGATAATAGGACCCTATTAGGGTTTTGAAGAAAAAGAGGAATTGAATTGAAAATTGAAAAGGGTCAAACCTAATGGATAGGGACACCTTGAAAAATGTTTAGAAAATTGTAACTGTTTGAAATTGATTGAAATTTGCACAAAATCCAATTAAATTTGAAAATTAGGGTTTGAGGACCTAACCACTTAATTTTTGAAATTTGAAATTTTGAAAAAGGAGGGAAATTGAAAATTTGAATTCTAGGATAGAAGATAAGTTTGAAAACAGTCACAAATCTAAAAAATAAAATGGAAATTCAATCTCTACACAAGTTCAAGATAATTTTTAAAAATTAGGGTTTGGACAATTAACCCCTTAATTTTGTGAATTTGATTTGTAAATTGAACAAGGAAATGAAGAAATTGAATTTGTCAAACAAAGCAATTTCAGATCTAAGACAATAACTAGCAATTTTTACAAAACACAAGTTCAATTTCAATTTTAAAAACTAGGGTTTTGAATGAATTAACCACTAAGTTTGCATAAAAATTAAACTTGCAAATGAAAAATATGCAATGATTTTTAGCATAAAGTGTTGTGTAAGACGTCAGGTTCACCAAAATGTAATGTTGAAAAAGGTGAATGATTGAGATCTAGAGGAAAGCTTTTCTTCCCTCCAAGGAGAGATGAAAGTTTCACTTCGGATTCCCCTTCAAACACTTTTCATGCATTATATTGGAAGAGGGAGGAAATGCACTAGATTCAACCTTTAGAGAAGGATATTGAATTCTGAGTGATGGTAAGTTAATCCCGTCTTCTGAAATGAGATTTGAACTGATTGAAATGTGTACTTATGACCAAGTAAAAAAGCGATAAAGATCTTATTATAATTCGATATAGAAGCCTAGGATGAAGTTGTGCACTTGGATCTAGCAATAATATGTCGAGGTGAAGCCGCCTTGCAAATTTCAGGAAAATTTACCCAGACTATGGCTAAAGTGTCCACAATCCTCCAAAAAATCCATGAAATGAAAAGGGTTTTTTCCACCTCTGCAAATGGAGTCCAAATCCAAAAATGTTGTTGTGCACCTACAACCTACACACAAAAAAGAGAGGAAAAGGGGTTGGGATTGGGAGGTTTTCCTTTAGGTCAAACCCCAGTTTTGGAATTAACCAAATGATGAAAGAAAGTACTTGCAAGTAAATGTAAATGAAAGATTGAAATGTGAATCACCTCAAGGGAGGTTGTAGATAGTGTTAGGCCCAATATGGAAAGCTAATGTATTGAGAGGGGAGGGGTGAATCAGTACTCCAAAAATTTTCTTGAATAATAACTTTACTGGTATGCATTAACAGAATAGTGCAGTAACATAAAATAAAGTTAAAGCAAATAGATAACAATCATACATGATTCACTCCATAACACATATATTTTTGGTTACACAGAAACTCTTGGTTAGAGAGAAAAACTGTGGTGGGGATGGCACCCACAACTTCACTACTACAATAATAAAGAATGCTCGGTTAGACCTACATTTAGCTATTTCTGATAGCTTACCCTTTTAGGAGTAACAAGATCTGTTAGATCTACCTTGCTAAAGGATTTTACAACATTTATTCTGAATGTTGCACCTGGTTAGAGGCTTTACAATTTATAGACTTGATTAGAGTCTTTTACCCTGTTAAAGGTTTCTCTTTCAACTTCACAATATTACAATAAAATCATTACAAATATCTACAAATTTACATCTGAAATGTTATAGCAGATTCTATGTGCTCAGAATAGATTACCTTGCTTATAGCATACCTCGGTAACCCATATAGTAACTTGGTAAACCCTTCTGTTTACTCTATTCTTCGACTGTTCTCTAAAAACCTTCTCAATGACCTTTGTGTCTTTGTAATAGTCTTCTTTTTATGCACACATACACTTAACTCATGTTGTATAAATTGATCTCTTAAAGTGGTGATCCAATTCATTGCTTTGATCTTACAAACAATATTCCTCGAATGAATAACTAAACAAAATATTTCATTGGTTAGATTGATCTCGAAATCATACACAATCTTCTAGTGCAATTTCCAATGTAATAACGGTTAGATGTGCATCGATCTTGTAACACGTTTTCATATGCATGTCCAAGTTCAATGTATCTGGTAACACATTTCACTCGGTGAATATCAACTCAATGTGTCATCTTTACTGCTCGGTAGTCATAAAAAGATACTCAGTAGCCAGCTCGGTGTGTACTGCATTCTGTTACTACTTTCTTCTGTAACTGACTAGACTGTGCATACCGACTTCTTTGTGTGTATTGATTGCATGATTTGGTAGTGCTAACTGACTAGAATGTATAGTATGACTTTGAATATAAAAACTAATGGCAACTTGATAAGTAGTAACAACCTCCCCTTTTGACATTAGTTGAGATTTTGACAAAAACTACTTTCAAAGTCATAACTCAAAAATCTATATACTTTGCAAAATGACTATACTTGACAATATATACAATAGTCAATGAAATAGTATAATCATATATACTCCCCTTATGGTTATTCTGTACATAACTTTGATTTTGGATGCTCGGTTCTATGCTTGTGTGCTCTGCTTGCTCTACATACTCCGCTTACTCTGTATATTCTACTCTGAATATTGTACCAAAACTATATCATATTACTCTTGCAAATATATTATATTACTCCCCATTACTCCCCCTTTTTGACAAACATCAAAAACTTAATTTCCATCCAGGGGCAGTAACTGATCAAAAATAGATTTATACTTTTTCTGGGCATCGGTGAGAGCGACTGAGAGTGCATCCTTTACACTTTCCATTAAAGAATTTTGTGCTTGAATATCAGCCAATAGTGATATTAAGCCATCAAGAGTGCTTCCCTCTTGTGTAGTAGATAGGCGTGTAGCTCGGTTAATCTGTTCTTGAACTGATGAAAGATGAGGAAGAAATAATGTTTGGAGTGTCATTATATCCATCCTGATCTTATGTTCTTCATTTCTAAGTTCTAACTATTGAGCCATGAGTTGTTGAAGCTTGGTATAAAAATTCTGAACTGAATTTGGCTCTATGGTCAACTTAGTTGAGAGATCGGTGATCTTTTTCTCAATTGCATCAGTTTTATTCTTGATATCTTTAATGAATAAGGAAAATGTGCAAAGTTTCTGAAATAAATAAAGAATATGCTTGAGTTGAGGGGACAACTCAGCAATGAATTTGACAAGCTTGACTTTCCCAATAGCTAGAGCTTTTTGTACCTCTTCTTTCATTTTTGCAGTAAGCTCCTTGTCTTTTAGCTTGCTCAAGTACTCAGATGCATCAACTCCAGATGTTTCTATTTGATTAAGGAGTTCATCTAGTTGAATGTGGATGGCTGCATCGGTTGACACTATAGCTGATGGTAGCATATCTGTCAGTAGTGTCTTTACCTTCTGTAGTACTTTATTCTTCTTTTGAATGGCCATCTATTTTTCTTGTTCAGCCTTTGCTTTGAATAGTTCACCGAAATCAATAAGTTCTTGCCCCTTTAATTTTGAAATATCCACATTGGGCAACACTATCGGTTTAGTTAAATCAACTTTAAAACTGTGCTTTTTCACCTTCTTCTCTTTACCTTTGGTTGGTTGTACCAAGACAATAGCTTGTGAGGCTTGCTGACCCTTGGTAGGTTGCTTGGTGGAGGCAACACTTTGCTCAATTCCTATAGCCGTTGTGGTGTCCTTTGGTGTCTCGATACTGGGTGTCTCAACTGTAACATTTTCAGTGCTTGACGGTGCTTGAGAGGTCTTCTCTTGAGTTGTACCTTCTATTGCTTCAAACTGGTGACCTTGGGTGCCTTGTGCTATATCCTTAAGAGCTTTGGTAGAGATAGGTGGCTTGACCAGTGGGTAAGGCTAAACTTGTTCTAAAATAGATTCACTAGATACAAGTTTTGCATAGGTAGTGCCTTCTATCATTTCCTGCTTCGGTGCTTCTGTATCCATGACATCTTCATCAATTTGAATAGTGTCAGCCGAGTCTTGCTTGGTAGCATCAGGACCTTGCTCGGTGACATCAGGATCATGCTCAGTGACATCAACAATTTCAACTTGAGATTGTTCACCGACATCTTTAGTTTTGAAGATTTCCTGCCACTTTTCTTTTGTCTCATTTTCTACATCAATGTATAGCCCATTCATCAATTTTAAGGCTCTCTGTTTGACAAGAAATTTAGAATTATAGGTTGTCAAATGCTCCTTTATTTCTACTATAGACATATTAGGAAATAGATGGACTAGACTTCTTTCTCTAATTTGTTTCTTTGAGTCCATTGCATATTTCCACCTATTATCAGTATGCAAGTAAAGTTCTTTCGGAAGTGACTTTACTAGTTCTAATGGAGCTAGCCGAAACTTTAGAAGTGTACAAATAATAGCTTCTTCAATTTGTCTCTTCTCATCATTATTCCTAGTCTCATACCTGACATATCTAAATCCTACAAATCCACCATATTCTTTTAGATTGGCACATAAGTTTTCAACACTATGAATATTTACCTTCTTGCTTTTTTACAATCTGGAATTTGTTTGCATCATCAGATTCTGTATCACTAGACTCTTTTGCTAGAATGAGTCTCCGAGTAGATTTCTTGTAGGTTTTGGTTACCTTGGGAGTAGTAATGCTCTTTTGTCTCTTACTCAATGATGCAGCTGATGCTCTAGTGTTAGGTCTCTTTGTTGGTGGAGTCGATAGGGCCTTTGAAGTGTCCAGTTTCTTTCTTTTTAACACTTTACCCTTAGGCAACTCGATGCTCAATGTTATTCTTGCCTCTTGAGCTTTAGATTCCTCTTTGATAATGGCAAGAGTGCCTTTGGTAGGTGTAGAGGAAGATTCTTCTCCAAATTTCTTAGATAAAACCTTTATCATCTTTGTAGCCTTTCTTGTAGCTTTAGGTACTACAATGCTCATTTTAACTTTTTCTTTCACTTCTTCATAAGTTCCATATCTTAGCTCGGTAGCATGCCTTGGTAATGAAAGATAGGAATCAATTTGTTGTTGTGTGATATCATAGTCAATCTCATAAACCATTGGTGGAAAAGATTGAGTCCTTGGTTCCACAGCATTCACATAACAGTAATCAGTGTCTACCTCAAAGCATATATCATCCTTATATTTCTTTACGAGCTATGGTGGAATCCAGTACCTGTTGTGCATCTTCTCTTGAAATTTGCTGAAGTAGTCATCCATTATATCATTGAAATTATCTCCCAACTTCTTGATAAAATCATTAATTTGATGGGTGATTGGTTGGTGTAGCTCCCAAACTACTTTACCGACTGAGGGAAAGAACTTCTCAAAGTAGAAAAACATGCATACAAGAAGTGAACCAAACATTAGTGTATTTGTCGAGTTGTTCTTTTTTGACTTCCTTATTGTGTTCAGGTTCTCAAACAAGTTCTTCAGTAGCACTTCACATAAATCAACTTTCATTCCCTTTTTCACTATTTTATAGGCTAAGTCAACTGCGGCATAGGGTACACTATTTTCCCTTGCAGATTGGAAGAAACAGTAACCAATTACTCTAATTGCAAACTTAAGTTTTGCATCAGTGACATTATTCAATTTTAGTCCTCAGTAATTAGATTCTACTCTAGTTAAACTGATTAAATCCTTCAATGATATCATCTTCTGTGCTCGTGCATGATCATAGATAGGATACCCGGTGATCACATGAATGATTTCCTTGGTGATTTTGAATGTTTTCTCTTCTCGCCACATGAAATCATCATGAACTCTGCTCAAAACAAACTTAACCCACTGGGGTTTGAACACATGAGGGTAGGTTAGGGCTTCAGTCAATCCCTTGATTCTGATGTGTTCATACTTGTTGTCCATTTTTCCATTGGTACATAGCTCTTTATATGTGTCACTAATCTCAACATGACCAAGTTCTTCAACATGACATTTGGTGAAGAATCTAACATCTTCGACTAACAAGACTTGATCCGAGATGAGTGAAAAGGCAGTTTTGTCATCCGGTTCAGAGGTGACTTTAGGAGTCAAAGTGTATTTCTGTGAGGGCTTCTCCATATTCTTGACAATTACAGGATCTTGGATATTGGGTGCCATTTGTAAATTTTAGATAAAACTAGCAAACTGTCCTTAGGGTTTGATGGTTTACAAACGATAGATGCTTCACACTCGAAAGAAAATAGCAATTTGATAAGATCAGTAAACTAGCTTGACAATGCAATGAGATTTGATGTAAATACCTTGGATTCACTCTAAATGAGGTTTTGATCACCTTGATTCTCTCTACTCTTCTCTCTCAAAAACTTGGTGAATGAAAATGACCGCAAAAATGCTTTTAAATACACAAAATACCTTATCGGGCTCCGTGCAGGTTAGGTCAAAACATTAAATGCACTCAGTTTACTTTTAACCAGTTTACTCTTTTTTTTTGTTTTAACCGAGTATCTAAATTTCCTTCATTTACTGACTTGACAGGCTTCCTGTATACACCGACTTGACAGGTTTCCTGTAAAGTACTTTGATAGAATTTCAAACTTACTAGTGCATATTAACTATGCAGATTTTGCATTTTGTACATAATCGAATAGGAACTGTTATGATTTTAACTTTTAGTGAATGCAGTCCCTTCATACCTTTTCTGATTAATTTGGAGTAGGTGCACCTTACTTGGTAGGTAAGGTGCTTTCTTCATCTGACATGATTTCCTTCTTTTTCCAAATCATCTTGAATTTCTCTTCAGTGTCTCTTCTAGGTTGATCTCTGCAATCTCCAACTAAATGTCCAACCTTGTGACAATGAAAACATGCCATACTCGGATTTCTCCATGATCTTCGGTTGTTCATTCCAAACCTTATAAAATAGTTGGCACTTATATGTCCATATCTTCCACAACATTCACACCAAATCCTTGTATTGTAATCCCATGGTACTACTGCATATTGTTGGTAAGGATTTGTGTGAGTTCGGTAACCTCTAGTGTTTGCTCGGTGTGCAGACCACATGTAGTTCTTTTTCTTAAGCTAGCACTTCTCAGTACTATGTCCATATTTATTGTAGTTTCTACAAAACCCTTTGAATTTTGCTTTCTGATAGTTGTTAATAGACTTTGTCCTACATTGATTAAATGTGTGACCATATTTATTGCAATTGTAACAATAATCATTGGACTTATAGATATTCGGTTGTTTACCTTTTCTGATCTGGCACATGTTGGCAGTATGACCTTGATTTCCAAAATAGTAGCAAATAGGCTTCTTCCTTTTGATGTTATTCCTATTTCTATCTTGCTTTGATGATTCTCCTCTCTCGGTAGTATGAATTCCTTTCTCGGTAGAGTCTTTTCCTTTGTAACCAAGTCCTGCATCTTTGTTGGGTCTTCTTGTATTTAGTTGTTCATCCAACATCTTTGATGCTTCATAACTCTTCTTCAGTGTTTCTTTGGATTTCTTCTTTGTTTCAAGTTCATCGGTCAACCTTGATACTTCAAGTTTCAATGCTTGATTTTCATCATTCTTCAGAATTGCTTCATGATGTGCATAACCTAGTTGATCTATCATATTTTGTTGAATCCCAGTCAACCTTATGATTTCATCATTTTTATTAGATACTAAGACTTCATGTTGTTGTTTCTCTCTCTGTAGATGTCTTTCTTTATCCTTAGCTATCCTCAGTGCATCTAGTTTTTCAGTCATCTGTGTACTGAAATGTTCATGTTCTCTTTTCATTGCTATTAGCTGATCAGCCAATGCTTTGTTCTTTTCTTTCAATACTCCAATCATTTCTTCAGTCTCTTCAGATATACAATTCTCAGATGATGTCTCAATTTGTTCCACTAACTCTTGAGAATCCTACAAGTCATCAGATAATCCTCTTGTAGATATACAATCCTCTAAGATTGTATATAACCTTCCATTGATAAGATCTTTCTCTTTAGGTAGTTAAACCCTTTTCCAAGATTCAAGCTCTAATACCAATTGTTAGGCCCAATATGGAAAGCTAATGTACTGAGAGAGGAGGGGTGAATTAGTACTCCAAAACTTTTCTTGAATAATAACTTTACTACTATGCATAAACAGAATAGTGCAGTAACATAAAATAAAGTTAAAGTAAATAGATAACAATCATACATGATTCACTCCATAACACATATATTTTGGTTACGCAAAAACTCTTGGTTAGAGAGAAAAACTGTGGTGCAGATGGCACCCACAACTTCAATACTACAATAATAAAGAATGCTTAGTTAGAGCTACATTTAGCTATTTATGATAGCTTACCCTGTTAGGAGTAACAAGATCTGTTAGGTCTACCTTGCTAAAGGATTTTACAACATTTATTCTGAATGTTACACCTGGTTAGAGGCTTTACAATTTATAGAATTGATTAGAGTCTTTTACCCTATTAAAGGTTTCTCTTTGAACTTCACAATATTACAATAAAATCATTACAAATATTTGCAACTTTACATCTGAAATGTTATAGCAGATTCTATGTGCTTAGAATAGATTACCTAGCTTATAGCATACCTCAGTAACCCATATAGTAACTCGGTAAACCCTTCTATTTACTTTGTTCTTCGACTGTTCTCTAAAAACCTTCTCGGTGACCTCTGTGTCTCTGTAACAATCTTCTTTTTATGCACACATACACTTAACTCATGCTGTATAGATAGATATCTTAAAATGGTGATCCAATTCATTGCTTCGATCTTACAAACAAGATTCCTCGAATGAATAACTAAAGAAAATATTTCATTGGTTAGATTGATCTTGAAATCATACACAATCTTCTGGTGCAATTTCCAATGTAATAATGGTTAGATGTGCCTCGATCTTGTAACATGTTTTCATATGCATGTCCAGGTTCAATGTATCTGGTAACACGTTTCACTCAGTGAATATCAAATCGGTGTGTCATCTTTACTGCTCGGTAGTCATAAAAAGATACTCAGTAGCCAACTTGATGTGTACTGCGTTCTGTGACTGATTTCTTTTGTAACCGACTAGACTATGCATACCGACTTCTCTGTGTGTACCGACTGCATGATTAGGTAGTGCTAACCGACTAGAATGTATAGTATGACTTTGAATATAAAAACTAATGGCAACTTGATAAGTAGTAATAGATAGAATGTAGATAGATTTGCTTGTATTGAATTGAATGTTGAAAGGGATCTCCTCTTTAATGGTTGAATCCTTGACTTCAATGCAACACATAGGCTTGAAGGGAGACTTGAGAATGCTCAATGCTTGAATGCTTGATCTCCCATAAAATTCCCACCCATCCAACTTATGCAAATGAGAGGACAAATGCAGCATATATACTCATTAATTAGGGCTAATTGACTGATTTTATGTCATAGGCCGACACTAGGGGAGTTTTCTTGCTCAATGCACAACCTCCACTACAAAATTGGAAAGAATCCTATGCCAAAATGGGTAGGGAAAGGGACACCATGCTCTTGTGTTGTTGATGCAGAGCTAGGCAACAAAATAGGTGATAACCTTCTCTCACCCACAACTACTACATCCAAATCAAGTTTTTTTTTCATTCAAGGTGTCAAACAACACACCTACCAATTTCTCAACTCACACAACAATTTTTTTAACCAGATCCATAAAGGATTAGTATCTTTTGGTACTGGTGGAATGAAAACACTCTACCCTTTTGTGAATGGTAGACAATCTTCCACTATCGGTGGGATCGAAACCTATTTGATTATGTATATTGGTGGTCCAAAAAACACAAAACATTCATAATATCTAACTATCAAATGTGTTAGGGGGTGCTAGTTTCACAACTATCCTATTTGTCTAGTAGCCCTACCGATTGACTAGTAGCCCTACTAGTTGAGTTCTCCATGCACAACTTAATAAAATTTCAAAGGAAAAGAAAAGATAAGGGCATATTCAGATACCCTTTATCAAGTTACACAACCCTAACCCCAAGTTTGAAAGGTCTATATCCTTACTATCCTTCCAAACCTAATTAAGCCAATTAGGCCTAATTTACAAAGCAAGTACTCCTTGTATTTATCCCTTGAATAAACCAACACTTTTGCAAGGTGGTTTAAGGTGTCAAATCATCAAATCCAAGGTTTTACGACTTGATCCCATCTTATTTGTGTACTATAAGTGATTTTCACTTCTTCAGTTCAGGTGGTCAAATATAGATGCCTGCCTAGTGTCAATTTAATCTCTTCAGGCTTGGATCCTCCCTGCAAACCAACACCAAAATCTTATGGTACAATGGCCCCTCTAAATTTTTCCTATAGTTTTTTTGGTCCTTTCATGGATATGTTAGATTAAGGGTATCTTTTTAGTGAAACCCTAGGTGTTGGCAGGGTTTGTGACTAGTTCGAATAGGGTTTGATGGATCTCTACAAACTGATTGTTACAAGACCTCAAAATTGATTCAAATGAAAGGTAAGAGACTTCCTAACTCATCCAATTGGTTTTAGGCATCCACCAATCCATACCAGATAGAAATGAACATCAAACATGTAGAATTTTAGGAAACTCCATGTATATTGTATTGCTCCAAAACTCCAAAACATCACCAATTTCAAAAAATTCAACAAAAAAAACCTTGTAATAAATCCAAGTGGGCCTAATATAGCCTCCCTAATAGTTTCCAACCACTTTTAAAACTTTGGAACCGTTGGATGGCTAGTTACCCCTTTTTACAACATTTTTCAATGACAACAAAAATTGTCAACTTGCACTTTTTAAATTTGGAGACTCCAGGTGCATTCGGCCTATTCCAAGGATTGGTCTGATGTTTCTAAGACCAATATTTATTTTCTTACTCATGCCTCGACTCCTATTGATCCACATGGTCATTTGTCCATGGTGGCTTATAAAATGCAACCATGCCAATGCCTTACATCAATTGGGTCTTATTGACTCACAAACCTATCGACCTACTACATATGATGTCAATGTGACAAGGTCATTACATTTTCACCTCATGGGTGATGTTACTCTTTAGGCTTGATTTGTGTCTTTGGGTGCTCCTGCACCATACTCCTCGGGTGGTTGAATCTGAAGTCCACTTGAGTTGAGTTCTTGTAATATAGTCCCATGTTTCTTCATCTAGTCTTCATCCATCCATATTGCATCTACTTGAGGGATTCCTTGCCACTTTACAAGGTATTTTTTATAGACCTTATTCTTTGTTTCCTTCACAACCTTGGAGTCCAAGATCCTCTCAAATTTGGGTGGCCCTTTACTTGGAAAGTATTTTAGTATGTCTACAACATCTTCCACTAGGAATGTACCATCTTCCTTCTCTATACCTTTTAATAGTGTCAGATCTGCAACATTAAATATTTGGGATATACCTATATCTGAACGTAATTGGATTCATATACATTGTTTCCAAACTTCTTAATTATTTGACAAGGTCCAACCTTCCTCATCATGAGCTTTGTGCATTTCCCTTTTGGCAATCTCTCCTTTTTCAAATTTGCCCATACCATGTCTCCAACTTTGAACTGCATGTCTCTCTTTCTTATGTTAGCCTTTTCCTTGTACTTCTTTGTACTTCTTTGCAATTGCATCCTGACTTGGTCATGAATCTCCTTTATCCCTTCAGCAAATTCTTCTCCACAAGCACTGATATGTTTAGTTGAGGGTAGGTTTCTCAATTCCATCACACCTCTTGGATTCAACCCATAGACAATTTGGAAAGGGCTTCTTCTTTTACTCCTATTAATGGAGTCATTATAGGCACATTCTACTTGGGAGATGATGGAATCCCACTTTTCACCATGTTGCTTGGTGAGGCACCTTAACAAGTTTATGAGTGATCTATTGACCAATTTTGTTTGGCCATCCATTTGGGGATGATAAGCTGAGCTAAAAGACAAGTTTGTGCCTAACTTCCTCCATAAAGTCCTCCAAAAATGCCATACAAATTTTACATCTGTGTCTGACATAATGCTTAAGGGTAAACCATGTATTCTCACAACCTCATTAAAGAACAGGTTTGCAACATATGTAGTATCACTTGTACTCTTGCATGGAAATATATGTTCCATCTTTCTAAACTTGTCAACAACCACAAAAGCACTGTCAAAACCTTTTTAAGTTCTTGGAAAACCAATCACAAAGTCCATGCTAACACTTTCCCAAGGTATTGAAGGAATGGGCAATGGCTAGTATAGTCTTGTGTTTTTTGTTTTCCCTTTGGCCTTCACCACACATGAATCCACAAATTTTCTAACATTTATCTATAATTTAGGCCAGTGATAAAATATTCTCACCAACTCAAGAGTTTTGTCTAGTCCAAAGTGTCCTCCCATGGAACCACTATGCTTCTCCTTAATTATGTTATCCCTCATTGAACATTTAGGAATGCATAACAGACATCCTTTGAAAAGAAGACCATCTTGAATCAAATAATCAAAATACTCTAAATGATACCTGCTACCAAACTCAATGCATACCTTGTAGATGTCTTTAAAATATTCATCTGCAACATACATACCCTTGAGGGAATCAACTCCCATACTCTCCAACTGGATTTCTGAAACTGTTAGTGCCCTCCTACTAAGAGCATCTACAACTTTGTTTGAGACACCTTTCTTGTGTTTGATTGTAAAGGTGTAGGCCTTAATGGACTCAACCCACTTCATTTATTTATGGCTCAATTTCTCTTGACTATTTAGGAAGCTTAGTGCCTGATTATCTATATACACAACAAACTCTTTGGGAAGCAAATAGTTCCTCCACTTCTTTAGTGCTTGAATTAATGCATACATCTCCAAATCATAGGAATAATATTTCTTTTTAGCATCATTCAACTTTTCACTAAAAAATGCAATTGGTCTACCTTCCTAGCTGAGTACTACACCTATTGCCAAATGACTTGCATCACATTCAATTTGAAATATTTTGTCAAAATCTGGTAAGGTAAGAACTGGTTGTTGGGATACCTTTTTCTTCAACATTTCAAATGCTTCATCTGCCTCCTTCGTCCATGAAAATTTGCAATTTTGTCCACCCCTAATGGTCTCTAACATGGGAGCACAAATCTAGCTAAAATTCTTGATAAACTTCCAATAAAAGGTAGCAAGGCCATGAAAACTCCTTACATCACCAATTTTTCTAGGAGTTGGGCATGTGAGAATGGCATTCACTTTATCAACATCCATTTTCAGATTTCCTCTAGAGATCACAAACCCAAGGTAAGTCAGCTCTTCCTACAAAAACACACACTTTTCCATGTTTATCATTAGTTTCTCTTAATTCAACCTTCTCAAGACCATATCCAAATGTTTTAGGTGCTCCTCCTTTGTCTTGCTAAATACTAGGATGTCATCTAGATATACTATGACAAACTTACCAACGAACTCCTTCAACACCTCATTCACGTGTCTCATTAAAGTGCTAGGGGCATTTGACAACCCAAATGACATCACCCTCCATTCATACAACCCTTCATTTTTTTTTAAAGAAATTTTCCAGTCATCACCTTCTCTAATCCTTATTTGGTGATAACCAATTTTTAAATCAATCTTGGAATAATATCTTGCACCTCCTAAACAATCAAGCAAATCTTCTATTCTAGGCATAGGGAATCTATACCAGATGGTTATCTTGTTAATGGACTAGGAATCAATGCATAATCTCCATGTTCCCTCCTTCTTTGGTGCTAAGACACTCAGGACTGTACAAGGGCTCAAGATCTTCCCTATCAAACCTTTATAAAGAAACTCTTTGATCTGCCTTGCAACTTCCTCATTTTATTAGGGAGTCATTTTGTAGGCTGGCTTGTTTGGTAGGTGGCACCGAGAATGAAGTCAATGCAATGGCTTATCTCCCTTGTTGGTGGTAGGGTCCTTGGCAACTTTTTTGCCACTACATCCTTGTATTTTCTCAACATTTCCTTCACCTCCTCAAGGACTGTCACCCATTTCTTTTCTACCTTGCCATTTACAGTGGGTTCTTCTTCTTGCCTTGGTACTCATATCATTGCAAAACAAGGTGTTCCTTCTTCCTTGATTGCCTTAAGGAACTCTTTTCCTTCCATGATCATGATATTGGCCTCCTTCTCCTTCGAATCCTGAATGTTATCAGGTAGGGGTATCAATTCAATCACCTTTTCATCTTTGGTGATGAATTAGGTGTTCTTGTGTCCATCATGATGGGCCTTGAGGTCATATTGCCATCTGAAAAAGAAGATGATAGGCATCTATCTCAACAATATCAAACATAATTTTGTCTTTGTATGCTCCTATCTTAAATTAAACGCATGATTGCTCCTCTACCAAGGTTTGTTTTCCTTTAGTAAGCCAAGAAACTTTATATGGAAATGGATGAGGAATTCTTCTCAATTTTAGTTTCTCTACCATTTCTAGTGATACTAAATTTTCAGTTGAACCTGAATCTATTATAACCTTACATACCTTTCCTCCTTCTTTGCATGTGATCCAGAAGAGAGCCTTCCTTTATGGGGGTTCAATATTGCTTGGTACCTTAAAAAATGTTCTCCTCATCGTCAAGGCTTCTCCTCTCTCTGGAAGTCCATAGGAATAGGGTGAATTGGCACTCTGACCATTAGTGTCTTGAACCAAATGTGTTCTCCTCTCTCCATGGGATCTTGATTTGGTCTTATTAGGGCACTTGGCTGCGATATAACCTACTTGATTGTAGTTGTAGCATTTGAAAGGCTTTGAGCTTCTTCCACCAAATCTACCTCTATGATTGGGTCTTCTTCCTCTGAAACCCCCTCTTGTGTTACCATCTCCATGCTGACTTTCTTGATTAGCCTCTCCTTGTGGTATAGGACTTTGTGCTCTACCATTCATATGGCCTTTGCCTCTGAAGTTCCTACCCCCTCTACTTTTGTTATTCTAGTCATTCTTTCTCTTTAGCTTCTCCTCTATGCTTAGTGCTAGTTGAAAGCCATTGTCTACTGTCTCAAGTGCTAGTATGTTGATCTTATCTTGGATACTATATTTCAATCCATTAAGATATCTTGCCACTTTCTCTAGTTCCTCCTCATGGTGTTTGGTCCTTAGACTCAACCTATGGAACTCCTCAGTATATGTACTCACATCAAGGTCCTTTTTGTCTCAAACCTTGTAACTTCTTGTAGACTTGGACTTCATAGTCTACTGGATGAATTGCGCCTTCACTTTTCCCAACATTATATCCCATGAGGTTATCATACCTCTACCTTCCTTCACCCCCTCACCTTGGAGGTAATTGTTGGTATTTTGGTATGGTTTTGTCATTGATGTCAACACCTACTAAAACACTAGCACTTTGGAGATCCAGAAGCATTCACCGGTAGGCAAGTAACTATTGCACAGTTATTGGGATATGGTTCACCGACAGGATATAATGATCACCAGCACTTAGAATTATGTGGAACACACTTGGTAATGTCGAAGACATCTTTTGGACATCTTGTCCTAGAGTTTTGTTCATTGGTATATTCATATTTGCATATTTGTTTTTATCGACAAATAGGTCCAGGGTTACCTACGGTTACACCAGCAAGTTTATCTTTTCCAGATCAGCATGGCATGCTAAGGAAATGATTAATTATTTTTGTAAATGCATTAAGCTGATATGTTCAATCATTTATTGCATCGGATATTATATTGTTTGTAATATGTTTTATTGTAATATCTTGTAGAGCCAACATACTAAAATTGGTCTTCGGTTATGGTATAAATGTAAGATCTTAATTGTAAGATCGAATGTGGAATGCAGAAAAAGGATTGTGTGAAGGTATATGCGAGATTAAGTAGAGCTATACATAAAGACATCATTTGAAGGTGAAGTTAGGTTTTTGTGAAAACATATCAGCATTACACCGGTACTGAATCCAGCATATGAAGATGCCATTTTGTGCAGTACATTCTTATTGGATTTAACCATCCAAGTGTAGCTAGTGTGACTCCCATTTTGTGATTGAGAAGTGAGCTCTAGGATGTTGGCCTTTCTGCATGTGCAGACCCCATTTATGTACACTTACTATCTACAGTAGTATCATCTGATTATGGGTAAGGTTTTCCACCATGTTTTTTCCCCTTACAGGGTTTCCATGTACAAATATTGGTGTCATGTGTTGTGGATGACTTTGTGTTTATGTTTCATGCATTAATCTTTACCGGTATAGCTATTAACTATTAAAACTATCTATCGGCATACTTAACTGGTTTACCGGTATTAAACATTAAGCTGGTTAAGTTGTTTTTGGTTTGAAATTAGTTGACAACTGATTCACCCCCCCCTTCTTAGTTGTCTCCGAGACCTAACAATTGGTATCAGAGCTAAGTCCTCTTTTGCAAAAGTTTAACAACTTGAGGAGATCCAATATCTACTAATTATTTCAGGAAGGACAGTCCTAAACTTGATGGAACCAGCTATGGCATATGGAAGATCATAATGGAGACACATCTAAATTGCATTGGCAAAGATGTCTGGGAAGTTACAAAGAAAGGTTACGCTACTGCTATAGCTGGTCAGCCCAGTCCAACTACCTTGGCTAAAGATGAGGAAAATGATTGCAGAGCAAGAGAAGCACTTTTGAGCGCATTATCAGATCAATAAATCATGGGATTATCAGATAGGTCTACTGCTAAAGCTATTTGGGATCATTTGGAAACACTGAATGAAGGAGATTCCATAGTCAAAATTGCAAAACTTGAAAGCTTCCGGGTCAAGTACGAACATCTGAAAATGGAAGAAGATGAAAGGATTTCTACTTTTATGGAAAGAGTAAATGAAATTGTTTTGGGTATTAAATATTGTGGAGGAACCTTAAGTGAGGATGAAATTGTTTCAAAAATCTTAAGAGGATTGCCACTAGCATATAAAATGAAGGTTACTGCTATAAATGAGTTAAGAACAATGCCTAATACATCAGTAACTAGGGATACATTGATTGGAAAACTTTCAGCTTTTGAAACTGAAGAATTTGGTCTTGTTGCTACTATAAAGACAAATTTAGCTTTTAAAGCATCAACATCATCTTCTCCAACATTTGACAAATCTGATTGGAAAGCCTTTTATGCAAGAGAACTTGAAGAAAGCAAGAAAGAAAATGAAGAACTTGAAGCACTATTTGCAAGGAAAATGTTGAAAGGTCCAATTGGAAGTAAGTATGAAGGTAAAGCACCCTTTAAATGTTTTAACTGCAATAAGATTGGTCATATGGCTTTGAGATGCCCTAATAGACATGCTAGACTAAGAGAAGAAGCTAGAAGGACATACAAGCCTAATCCTGAATATTAGAGATACAGATTCAAGAAGAACAAAGACAAATCTTGTTACATTGCTGATGAAGGTGTGACTGATGATTCTGATGAGGATCCAGCAGACAATGGATGGTTTTTTGTTGCTATAATAGAAGATCAACTGACACCTACTGTTCAACCAGTAGAACAAGCCCTAGCAACTAAAGTTGAAATAAAGGATGAATGGATCATTGACTCGGGATGCTCACATCATATGATAGGAGACAAAGGTAAATGCTTGAACTTTCAAGAATACAATGGAGGTTTAGTAAGATTTGGAGAAGACAAAGCCTATTCAATCAAAGGTAAAGGTACAATATCTCTTAATGGTAAGCATAACACTGACAATGTCTACTATGTTGAAGGATTAAAGCATAATCTTTTAAGTGTTGGTCAATTAGTTGAGAAAGGATTTCAATTACAATTTAAAAATGGAAAATGCAAAATCATGAATAGATTTGGTTTGGAAATTGCAACCGGTAATCAGAATATAGGTAATATCTTTCATTTGAATAACAGTGAAAATACATGCTTGATTGCACATATAGATGAAAGTTGGTTATGGCATAAGAGACTCTGTCATGTAAACTTTGATTGCATGGTAAAGATCAGTACTTCTAAGGCAGTTAGAGATCTACCTAAAATTGTCAAACCTCAGAACACAATACGCAAGGAAATTCAATTTGGAAAACAAGTTAGAGCTAGTTTCAAAAGTATTCCAAAAAAATCCAATAATGCTCTTGATTTGATTCACACTAATTTATGTGGTCCATCTAGAACTAAAAGCTTAAAAGGTGATAGATATTTCATGCTAATTATTGATGATTATTCTAGAATTTGTTGGGTTAATTTTCTCAGAGAAAAATCAGAAGCACTTGGAAAGTTCAAACTATTCAAAGCAATGGTTGAAAATGAAACCGGTAAGAAAATCAAATGTTTAAGATTAGATCAAGGAGGAGAATTCACATCTAAGGACTTTAATACATTCTGTGAAGTGAATGGAATCAAAAGATAGCTATCAACACCTCAGACACCATAGCAAAAAGGAGTTGTTGAAAGGAAAAGCAGTCAGCATAGTGGTCTATACATTCAACAAAGTTCACATCAAAGATGAAACTGGTAAGACCCCTCATCAACTATGGTTTTGTAATACTCCTACTCTTAAGTATTTTAGAATTTTGGGAAGTAAATGTTATATTAGAAGAGATGAGTATATTGGAATATTTCTTGGTTATTCATCTAAGAGCAAGGCATATAGATGTTTTAACAAGAGATTGCAGAAAATTGTTGAGAGTACAAATGCAAAAATTGATGAACAATTTAGAGGAACTTCAAGGTATATAGACTCTGAATCGGTAATAGAAATTGTGACAAATGAATCTACACCAAATCCACTGGTACAGAATGAAGATCCAGTTACCTCGTTACCATCTGAGGATTCCACAATAATTGAAGAACAACAACAAACAACGACACCTTGGTATGTATGGTTGAGAAGATCAAATAATTGGAAATAAATTTAAAGGAGTTATGACAAGAGGAAGATTGGCAAATGAAGAGGTATGTCTTATTTCTCAAATAGAACTATCATCTGTTAATGAGGCATGTGAAGATAAATTTTGGATTAAAGCTATGGAAGAAGAATTAGAACAAATTGAGAAAAATAACACTTGGACATTAGTTCCCTGACCTAAAGATAAAAATGTAATTGGAACCAAATGGGTATTCAGAAACAAACTTAATGAAGATGGTAAGGTTGTCAGAAATAAAGAAAGACTAGTGTGTAAGGGATATTCTCAAAAAGAAGGAGTTGATTACAATGAAACCTTTGCACCAGTAGCTAGAATTGAGGCAGTCAGATTATTCTTGGCTTTTGCAGCACACAAGAACTACAAAGTTTATCAAATGGATATTAAATGTGCATTTTTGAATGGATATCTTGAAGAGGAAGTATACATTGAACAACTTGATGGATTTTCTTTGACAGATGACAATGACATGGTTTGCAGATTAAGGAAAGCTCTGTATGGACTGAAACAAGCCCCAAGAGCTTGGTATGCAAGATTGGATAAGTATC
The DNA here is from genome assembly GCF_030272615.1 of Cryptomeria japonica. Lineage (NCBI taxonomy): Eukaryota > Viridiplantae > Streptophyta > Pinopsida > Cupressales > Cupressaceae > Cryptomeria > Cryptomeria japonica. Next base: position 605,875,901 of record NC_081414.1, on the reverse strand, counting down.
TTTTAAAGATTGGTTTTACTAAAGGAAATACAGACAACAATTTATATTACAAAATAACTAATGATGACATCTTGATTATAGAAGTATTTGTTGATGATATAATCTTTGGAGGAGAAGATAGATTATTTAAAGAATTCTCTACTAAAATGTAGCAAGAATTTGAAATATCTATGATTGGAGAATAAAATTCTTCTTAGGATTGTAGATTTCACAAACTGACAAAGGTATATTCTTGAGTCAATCCAAATACTTAAAAGAGTTACTAAAGAAATTTGGGATGGAGAATTATAAACCAGTAAGCACACCTATGACTATAAATGACAAACTATCTCAAAGGGATGAATCTACACCTGTTAATCCAACTAGATACAAATCTATGATAGGAGGTTTACTATATTTAACACAAACTAGACCTGATATTATGAATGCAGTATGTATTGTTTCAAGATTTCAAAGTAATCCTAGAGAAAATCATGAATCAATAGTAAAAAGGATTTTCCAGTACTTACAAGGCACTATAAATCTATGATTATGGTATCATACAGATGAAAACTTTTAATTATGTGCATGCAAAGATGCAAATTGGGCAGGAGATGTAGATGATAGAAAAAGCACCACCGGTGGAGAATTCTTTCTTGGAAAGAGATTAGTTTCTTGGTTGAGTAAGAAATAGAGTTGTACATCTTTATCAACGGCAGAATCAAAATATGTTGTAGCAGCAACTAACTGTACACAGGTACTATGGCTTAAGTAAATGTTGAAAGACATAAAGGTAAAATGCAAGGAACCTATTACCATATATTGTGATAACACTGCAGCAATTGATATATCTAAGAATCTAGTACTACATTCTAAAACAAAACATGTTTCTATCAAACTAAATTTTCCAAGGGAAAAAGTTGAAGAAAAGGAGATAAAACTGGTTTATGTGAGTACTAAAGAACAACTTGTAGATATTTTCACAAAACCTTTTCCTGAGGAGACTTTTGAATATCTTAGAGATCTGCTTGGAGTCATACCACCACTGGTAGAGACTTAGATAGTTGATGATTGTCATCAACTGGCAGAATTAACAGACAAATCATTTACTCTGGTCTTTGATGAGGAAGCTACTTCTCAGGGAGAGTAGTTGGTATTTTGTATATGAACTTGGTATTATTGTGTGTGGGGGAAAAAGTGACACTAAGCAAACATGCCCTAATCTCACTTTCAACCACACACTTGTGGAATACGAAAGAGCCTAGAGGTATCACACAATTGGCTACTTCTTTTTGTGGAAGAGAGAGCCACGGGCTACCTATTAGGATTTCTATTCCTTTGTTGTAATTGAAAGATAAAATGATGCAAGTTCAATCCCTAACCCCAAAGTGCAAGTATGAACTAATAACAAGATTGCAGAATTGAACTTAAACAATGGAAAGCTGTAAACACAAGGACAAGACAAGAATGCAAATGCGTACCCAGAGTTAAAATATGACTGAAAATGTTCGGGACGAGGGCACGGGCGCCACTGTCCTGATTCTGCCCCTGAAACTGCTCCGAAAACTGCTGTTTTGCACTTTGGAAAAAGCTGTCAAAAATGCTGAAAATGCTGTCTGTCAGGAGGACCAGAGCGCCCAGCGCCCCTGTCCCAGGGACCAGGGCACCCAGCGCCCCTATCGTGGCAGGACCAGGGTGCCCCACGCCCCTGTCCTGGTCTTTTGCTTTGAGATTTGGTGTGTTGTTTGGTCTCCGTTTGCTTCTTCTGGATCTATAACTTGCGGCATCGTCCGAATCCCGAAACCTGCACTTATATCTAAAAAGGTGTTTGGGCGGCTATATAGCATTTTTCCTTAGTCAAACCCCCACTTCGGTGATTTCCACCTCCACGAATAGCCAAGTTGTATTGTAAAATGTATTGTGTGTGCAGACCTAGTGTGTGTGCAAGGTCCTTAAATCCAAGAAAGCAAACTAGAGCAACCTAGAAAGTAAACCCTAATTGCTTGTAAATGATAATGTAAATGCTCTAAATCAAGATGCAAAGTGATCTAAAGCATGAATAAAGGATATATTGAAGTTTATGCAAAGACATGAAAACAACATGAAATCATACCCAACCCTCAAGGGAGGAGTACAAGCCAATCTTCAGTCGGTAATCTCCTATTGTTCTTCAATGTCTTCCAAGCCCTAAATGGATGAATGAAATTGATAAATGCTTGATAGAAGGATGTTGAATGTTGTTGAAGTCTTCAAAGATCTGCTCTTTTGCTGCATATGAGGTCCTAAAAACCAAAATTCAGATCCTTTCAAATGAAGAAAGAGAGCTCTTATGTATGAAACCCTAGGTCTTAATTTCAACTTTAGGCCGACTTAGAGATTGAATCTCCCACCAATTTCTTGGGGTTAAGCTTTATTTTATGATTGGATCGCGCTCCTAAAATTTTGGGAAAAATATCCGGGACCATGTTGCACTCCAGGCGCCATGGTCCCGACAACTTTTCACCAAATTTTCAGGGCCGTCGGATATGATGATTTTAGAGAGAATCCCGAAGTTACAGGTGATTTCTAGATGTTTTGACCCCCGAAATCAAGCCCCCAAGTTCAAAATAGGACCTAATTAGGGTTTTTGATTAAATGATGTATTGGAGGAATAAAATGAAAAGGGCACACTTTAATGAAAGGGCCCAACTTTATGATGTAGGAAATGATAAAATAGGACCTTAGACCTAATTAATTTAATTAATTAAGTGCTAAAGGGGAAATGCAATGCAAAATGCAAAATGCGCCAAGGCGGGTGCTAAACTAGGTGTGAAATTGTACCACCCTAGCAAGTGCGTACAATTTATGATGCTACATTTAGCCCCCACTTTAGCGGTCATATGAACACTACGTGCATATGCAAGCTAAAGTATAGAAAAGTAAACATTATTTGAAAAAGGATATATCCATAAGTCTGTCGAACGAAGCCCCCAACGGCATCTGCAGTACACAGTTAGGAACCGCACCCTACAAAACCACATGTTAGATCACAAAATCACCTAATGCTTACTAAGGAAGGTGATGAAAATTTGAGGGTAGCTATAGGCCCCCCCCTGTTTCGGCTTGCTAATTTTAGTGAGTTGAAATAGGGTATCATGTTTACCACTTCGAATTGTTAAAGAAAATTGATGACAAATGCTCACAAGAAGATTTGATATGAGATCAAAAACTAATGGAGAATCATTTGGTAAGAAAGAGGACTAAATCTCAATTCCAACACAACAAAGAGTGTGAGGATTTGAGAGTTCTCTAACACAAGATGAAGGATGTAAATGGAAACAAAATGCAAAGAGAAGAAAAGAAAGGAAAAAAGAATGAATACACACATTGGTGATCCATGAGAAGAATAGTGAGAGAGAAAACATGGACTTCTCGCCCCTAGATCTTGTCTAGGTGATCCATGGGAAAAAGGACATGGAAAACTAGCCCCTAGAGTCTGTCTAGGTGATCCATGTAAGGGAGGAGAGTGAGAAAGTCTAGCCTTATGCTGCTAGTTCCACTCAACCTCGTGCATGTGTGTGTAAGGGAGGTTAGAAGCACCTCATAGGAGTCTATGCCTAAGTATGCTGCAACCCGTATATGTATAGTACAAAAGTGTGACATCTCGCTCTAAGAGTCTGTGCTCTAGTTCTGAGAATAATCACCTTGCATAAAAAGAAAAACAGAGAAATCTCGCTCTAAGAGTCTGTGCTCTGGTTCCAAGAATAATCCATTGCTCAAAAAGTGTAATGTTTATGTCATAAGAAAAGTAGAACAAGGATACCTACCTTCATCACAAAAGAAGATACCCCAAAAATGCAACAATGTCATAGATCCAAGCAAGAGAGTTTTACACTCTTTAAGCAAGGATAAGATAGTTGAAAAGGGATATCTTGTAGTATGTGTAAAGGAGATCCTTAGAGGAGAAGAGATCTTTGTACAAAAGACACCTATCCCCAAGAGCAATTGTCTTAGACAAATATAACATCTTCTAGAATAAGACAAAGAAGAGAATAAGAATGCAATACCTTCTTTCGCGAGGTGAAAGTGATTCTTAATGAAGGATGACACTCTTTTTAACCCAATTGGGAGAGTGAATTCATTATGGATGTATTTTACCAAGTGCAAAAGAGGTTGTAGTCAAGGACTTACACCTCTTGTAAGAGAGAATCCTTTAACAAACAACAACAAATGCATACAAGGCATAACATCAAGTAATAAAGTCCACACCATCCACAAAATATGAAAAAGTGGATCCTTAGATAAAAATAAGGAAAGATCATTGCCTCCCAAGGATGAAGGACTTACACAATCTTCTAGGGAGAGACTTAGACATAAGAAAAATGTACTACATACTCACATGAGTTCATGCAAGCAAGACATTAGTGTATGTAAAAATGCTTCCCACAAGAATTGGGTAGGATAAGAAAGAGAATACACATCTTCTCCCATATCTAGGAAAAGAGGATTCTAAAGAAAAGATGATCAATATTTCCACACTATTACCCCAAAGGGAAATTTTAACCATAAAAAGAAGAGATGTATGAAATCACTCTTGTCCCCATAGGAACAAGAAAATTAGGCTATTATGTTGCTTCAAAAAATATGATTGCACTTGAAATTGTACCATCATGAATGACAATGAGCCCCCAGTATATGAGCTACCAATGTCACATAATGATGAGCAACATAATAGCCATTAATGTTATTTAAAGACATGATAGATTGAATAAGGTATTTGAATATGACATGTTAAATGCTCAACTATAAGTGAGATCAAAAACATGTATAAAATGATAAAAATTGAAGAAGAAAAGTCACATGAAATCTTAGAAGAGGAATGAGTGTAATTTATTGGAGCCTTATCCCTAGAGGAAAGGACTTTATAATGAATAGGAGATAAAGATTCATAAGTGGATTTAGAAATTTTAGGGGATTCATAAAGAGATTTGTTCATCGCCAAGATTTCCTTATGAAGAGAATAAGAGTTGATAGAAGTAGAAGATGATTTAGTTGAAGTGAGATCATCATCACTACTAAATATAGCATTCACATTGAGAGATGGTCTTTTAGATGCTTTGGTGGGATTATAGCCAAGTCCAAAGGCATAATTGTGAAGATTATTCTCTAGAGGAACCTTTATCCCTTGTTCATGAGCGCCACAACCATTTCCATGATACCCATGCTTAGCAAAAATGCAAAAACCACGACCATAATGATCAGCCATTTCAGGAAGAGAAGGTGGTTTTTCATAAGACAAAGAATCAAATCCTTCAGAATTAGAGGTGTGAGGAGAAGAAGTTTGAGAAGCGGCCACAAAATTATTGCTCATAGGTTCAAGTAAGACTGATTGATCTCTAGTTTCTTCCTTCTTTTTAACTTTAAGCTCTCTAGGAGGAACCCTATACTCACCTACAAAGGTGGGATTAAAGTCAAGAGATCCCCAATCATCTTCTGCGAGAACCTTCTCAGGATCAAAAGCCTTTTCATATGTAGACTCAAGTCGAGAAGGATCTTCTTTAGGAGCTTTAGACTCATCCAAAGAATTTTGATTATCAGAGGGTGAGGATTCATCCATAGGTATCTTGTTCAAAGAGTCATCACTAGAAGAGGAAGGTTTAGAAGAACTTCCTTTGGAAGTAGATGTTTGTAAACAAGCTTGAAAATTAGTATCACCTATCAAGGTATATGTCTTATTGTTATAAATGAATTTAACTTGTCTATGCAATGTAGAGGGGACAGCTTGCATACCATGAATCCAAGGTCACCCTAATAACAAGTTGTATGTTATATTTCCCGACATAACATGGATAGGAGTAGGCAAACTAACAGGTCCCACTGTGATGGGTAAGGTGATAATACCTAATGAAGACTTAGCCACATTATCAAAGCCTCGAATGGGACGAGAGTCAGGCTCAATAAGGGATGTATCCACATTCATCTTATGCAATAGATTAATGCTACACACATTAAGGCTAGAGCCATTATCTACCAGTGTTCGTCTTATAGCAGTGTCATTTATGATAACCACAATCATCAAGGGATCATATTGATGTTGAATTTCACTAGCAGGCAACTCATCTTGGGTAAACACAATTTGAGCTTTAGGATTCATCATAGAGTTAACCAAAGACACTATATTACTAGATGTATTAGGTGGAGGAACATTCAAATCTTTCAAGGCATCTTGTAACATTCCATGATGAGCGGAAGAAGTTTGGATCAAATCCCAAAGGGATATCTTAGCAGGGGTAGCTTTAAGTTGTTCTATGAGATCATATTCCTTACCAAGAACTTGTGAAATACGTGGAGCTTGAGGAAGAATAGGTTGGGAAGGAGGAAGTGAAGTTGGGATAACTAGAGGAGGATTAGGTTGCCTATTGTTTCTTGTGTTATAAGTATGGGCAACCGCATGATAACTCTCTCTAGTTAGTTGCTTAGCATACTCATAAGGGCTCTTAGAAGAATAACCTCCTTGCACAGTAATAATAGGTTTTTTAGGAGTGCAAAAAGAATCATTAGCATAACCACCTTGAACCACTAAGATAGGCTTATTTAAAGGTTGAGAATTTTGAGAAGGACAAGCACCTTGGACAGTGAAGAGAGGTTTGTTAGGTGTTTCATTCACATGTATCAAATTGATTGAGGATGGTTTAGAGGAATGAAAAAAAGTGTTGGAAGAATTGTTGATGGTCTTCTCTTGCACCAAAATCTCATCGCAGATTAAATAAATTTTAGGAGAGAGACAAGGGGTAGGCATTGATGTTCTAGTAGGAAGAGGAAAGGTCATATCATCCTCTATCATCAAATGATCTACATGGGGAATAAACTCTCTAGGAGAAGGATCAACATTACTCTCTAAAGTCTCACTTTTGAGAGGGAGATCTCTGAAAGAAATGTTAACCATCTTGCTTTGAACTAGGGTTTCCTTATGAGTAGAACCAAATTGAGGAGAGGGAGATGCTTTATTTTTAGAGGGAGAATAATTAAGATTCAAGGAAGGTGAGAAACTATCAAGGGAGTTTTCAATCTTGATTTCATCCCCTTTGGCTAGGGGTAGAGAATAATCTATACCTTCTTCCAATGGTTCATCCCAAATAGTGAAGTTGTTGAAAGGAATGTTTGAAGTATTGTCAATTTCGGGAGAGGAGATAACATTGTTTATTAATTCCTCATCCTTAGAAGGGAGAGCATCAATAGATGTGTTAAACTCATCCTCTTTCCTCAAAATATGTTCAATATGATCTTTAGGGGAGAGAGAATTAAGGAAATTGCTTATTATTTCATCTTCTTTCTCTAAGGGATGCTTATGGGTAAGACCAACTTTAGGAGAAGGGTAAGCATTTATCATTAATTCATCATCTTTAGTGGGAATTTTGTTGGAAAAGGAAATGCCATCACTAGGAAATGTAGGGATAATGTCATCTTCTTGTACAAAAGGATCCTCATGAGGGGAGTGTTTTTTAGGAGGAACATGGACATATTTCTCCAAAGATTCATGCTTAGGAAGGAGATCTTTGAAAGAAGTGTTCATAACCTCTTGTTGCACTAACATGCCCCCATTGGAAGGACCAACTTTAGGAGAAAATAAGTCAATGTCCATCAATACCTTTTCACTTAGAGAGGCATCATGTAGGGAAGGTGAAGTAACATTAAGAAAGGTGTTTATGATATCATTCTCTTCCTCTAGGATAGCTAAATAGGAAGGGCACATTTTAGGAGAATTGTCAAGATCACTCTTAAAGACTTCATCCTTAGAGCATGGGAGAGTCTCAAAGGGATTGGTAGAAACTCTTTTAGGCACTAAAATGTTGTTATAGATGGGGGGAGGTTCTTTAGAAGAAGGAAAAATTGAAACAAGGGAAGCTAACCCATTATCACATCTATGGAATGAATGCATCATGACAACAATTTTCCTCTTTCAAATGATAACACATGCAAAATAGAAGAAAATGTTCAATTTTAACCAATGCAAGCACTTAGAATGTAGATTTAGAAAATGAAATTTATGATTCAAATGAGTTCCTAAATCAGATTTGAAATTATTGATCCCAATTAAGCTATCCACAAGTTCAACTTTGAATTGAAAAATTAGGGTTTTAGCAAAAATTTCCCTTAAATTTTTGAATCTTGCAAGAAATTAAAACTTTTAAATACAAATTTGAATTTGAAAACACTCAAATTTGAAAACATAAATCAGAATTAGAGAAGATTGGAGTTCACGTCAGGTTCACCAAAATGTGTGGGGGAAAAAGTGACACTAAGCAAACATGCCCTAATCTCACTTTCAACCACACACTTGTGGAATACGAAAGAGCCTAGAGGTATCACACAATTGGCTACTTCTTTTTGTGGAAGAGAGAGCCATAGGATACCTATTAGGATTTCTATTCCTTTGTTGTAATTGAAAGATAAAATGATGCAAGTTCAATCCCTAACCCCAAAGTGCAAGTATGAACTAATAACAAGATTGCAGAATTGAACTTAAACAATGGAAAGATGTAAACACAAGGACAAGACAAGAATGCAAATGCGTACCCAGAGTTAAAATATGACTGAAAATGTTCAGGATGAGGGTGCGGGCACCACTGTCCTGATTCTGCCCCTGAAACTGCTCCGGAAACTGTTGTTTTGCACTTTGGAAAAAGCTGTCAAAAATGCTGAAAATGTTGTCTGTCAGGAGGACTAGGGCACCCAGCGCCCCTGTCCCAGGGACCAGGGCACCTAGTGCCCCTATCTTGGCAGGACCAGGGCACCCAGTGCCCCTATCTTGGCAGGACCAGGGCATCCCACGCCCCTGTCCTGGTCTTTTGCTTTGAGATTTGGTGTGTTGTTTGGTCTCCGTCTGCTTCTTCTGGATCTGTAACTTGCGGCGTCGTCCGAATCCCGAAACTTGCACTTATATCTAAAAAGGTGTTTGGGCGGCTATATAGGGTTTTTCCTTAGTCAAACCCCCACTTCGGTGATTTCCACCTCCATGAATAGCCAAGTTGTATTGTAAAATGTATTGTGTGTGCAGACCTAGTGTGTGTGCAAGGTCCTTAAATCCAAGAAAGCAAACTAGAGCAACCTAGAAAGTAAACCCTAATTGCTTGTAAATGATAATGTAAATGCTCTAAATCAAGATGCAAAGTGATCTAAAGCATGAATAAAGGATATATTGAAGTTTATGCAAAGACATGAAAACAACATGAAATCATACCCAACCCTCAAGGGAGGAGTACAAGCCAATCTTCAGTCGGTAATCTCCTATTGTTCTTCAATGTCTTCCAAGCCCTAAATGGATGAATGAAATTGATAAATGCTTGATAGAAGGATGTTGAATGTTGTTGAAGTCTTCAAAGATCTACTCTTTCACTGCATATGAGGTCCTGAAAACCAAAATTCGGATCCTTTCAAATGAAGAAAGGGAGCTCTTATGTATGAAACCCTAGGTCTTAATTTCAACTTTAGGCTGACTTAGAGATTGAATCTCCTACCAATTTCTTGGGGTTAAGCTTTATTTTATGATTGGATCGCACTCCTAAAATTTTGGGAAAAATTTCCGGGACCATGTTGCACTCCGAGCGCCATGGTCCCGACAACTTTTCACCAAATTTTCAGGGTCGTCGGATATGATGATTTTAGAGAGAATCCCGAAGTTACAGGTGATTTCGAGATGTTTTGACCCCTGAAATCAAGCCCCCAAGTTCAAAATAGGACCTAATTAGGGTTTTTGATTAAATGATGTATTGGAGGAATAAAATGAAAAGGGAACACTTTAATGAAAGGGCCCAACTTTATGATGTAGGAAATGATAAAATAGGACCTTAGACCTAATTAATTTAATTAATTAAGTGCTAAAGGGGAAATGCAATGCAAAATGCAAAATGCACCAAGGCGGGTGCTAAACTAGGTGTGAAATTGTACCACCCTAGCAAGTGCGTACAATTTATGATGCTACATATTGTAACTTTGGCATTTGATGTCAAAGGGGGAGAGATATCTATGGAAAAACACATTATCTTTTGGAGAAATTGGTATGGAAACTTTGGAAAACACATGTTTCTCCTAGGGGGAGAAATTGTTGTTTGGGACAGACTATTACTCTCTGCATTCTGGTTATGATCTTTTTAAAGATTTTTTTGTTAGGTCTCGGAGACAACTAAGAGGGGGGGGGGGTGAATTAGTTGTCAACTAATTTCAAACCAAAAACAACTTAACCAACTTAATGTTTAATACCAATAAACCAGTTAAGTATGCCGGTAGGCAATTTTAATAGTTAATAGCTATACCGGTAGATATTAATGCATGAAACATAAACACAAAGTCATCCACAACACATGACACCAATATTTGTACATGGAAACCCTGTAAGGGGAAAAACCATGGTGGGAAACCTTACCCACAATCAGATGATACTACTGCAGATAGTAAGTGTACATAAATGGGGTCTGCACATGCAGAAAGGCCAATAGCCTAGAGCTCACTGCTCAATCACAAAATGGGAGTCACACTAACTACAATTGGATGGTTAAATCCAATAAGAATGTACTGCACAAAATAGCATCTCCATATGCTGGATTCAGTACCAGTGTAATGCTGATATGCTTTCACAAAAACCTAACTTCACCTTCAAATGATGTCTTCGTGTATAGCTCTACTTAATCTCGCATATACCTTCACACAATCCTTTTTCTACATTCCACATTCGATCTTACAATTAAGATCTTACATTTATACCATAACCTAAGACCAATTTTAGTAGGTCGGCTCTATAAGATATTACAATAAAACATTTTACAAACAATATAATATCCGATTCAATAACCGATTGAACATGTCGGCTTAATGCATTTACAACAATAATTAATCATTTCCTTAGCATGCCATGTTGATCTGGAAAAGATAAATCTGCTTGTGTAACCCTAGGTAACCCTAGACCTATTTGTCAGTAAAAGTAAATATGCAAATATGAATATACCAATGAACAAAACTCCAAGACAAGATGTCCAAAAAATGTCTTCGACATTACCAAGTGTCTTCCACATAATTCCAAGTGCTAGTGATCATTATATCCTACTGGTGAACCATATATCAGTAACTATGCAATAGTTACTTGCTTGCAATAGTTAGTAGGTGTTGACATCAATGACAAAACCATACCAAAATACCAACAATCTCCCCCTTTGGCATTGATGGCAACACAAGATGGAAAAACCATCAAAGTGCCAAAATAGAAATGTCAAATACCAATAGTAATTCCACCAAGTGAGCATTTCTCCTTTCATCTTGGACTTAGAAAAGATAACCTTCTTATTCTTAGGGGTCTCCTTACATTCAAAATGGTTGTTCAATGCCTCAATCCAATCCATCACTTCTTTTGCATTCATTTTCCCACTAAACATAGGGATGTCATCTTTACTTGATGAGGATTCTCTTCCAATGGACTTTAGGACCTCAAAATATTCTCTCTGATTTGCAGGTAACTTAGTTTCCTACCTTGGGGTTTCTTCTTCTCCCCCTATTCTTCTTCTCCATCAGAGTCACATTCACCCTCCTTTCCTTTGTCCTTGGCCTTCTTTAACTCCCTCGCTCTATTTTCAAACATCTCCTCAAACAAATTATTGATAGAATCTTTAGACATACTCTTAGGAGGCATGTTTCTATCCTATCTCTCACTTCCTTCCGTAGACATAGACAAAAAATCACTTTCCCCAAGTGATTCAACTCGCTCTGATACCAATATGATATAGAGCCAGGAAATAAACTAGGTGATAACCTTCTCTCACCCACAACTAATATGTTCAAATCAAGTTGTTTTCTTCATTCAAGGTGTCAAACAACACACCTACCAAGTTCTCAACTCACACAACAATTTGTGTGACCGGATCCATAAATGATTAATATCTTTTGATACCAGTAGAATGAAAAAACTCTACCCTTGTGTGAATGGTAGACAATCTTCCACTACTAGTGGGATGGAAACCTATTGTATTTTGTCTATTGGTGGTCCAACCAACACAAAACATCCATAAGATCTGACTATCAAATGTGTTAGGGGTACTAGTCTCACAACTGTCCTATTTGTCTAGTAGTCCTACCAGTTGAGTTCTCCATGCACAACTTAATAAAATTTCAAAAGAAAAGACAAGCTAAGGGAATATTCACATACCATTTATCACATTACATAATTCCCCAAAATCTTAGACCCTAACCCTAAGTTTGAAAGGTCTATATTTGTTCTATCCTCTATCCTTCTAGACCTAATTAAGCCAATTAGGCCTAATTTACAAAGAAAGTACCCCTTTTATTAGTCCTTGAATTTAACCAACACTTATGCAAGGTGGGGTAAGGTGTCAAACCACCAAACCCAAGGTTTTAGGACTTGATCCCATCTTCTTTGTCTTCTACATGTAATTTTCACTTATTTAGTTTGAGTGGTCACATAGAGATGCCTGCCTAGGGTCATATGAATCTCTTCAGGCTTGGAGCCTCCCTACAAACCAACACTAAAATATTATGGTACAATTTCCCCTCTAACATTTTCCCATAGTTTTTTTGGTCCTTTAGTGAAAATGTCAGATTAAGGGCATCTTTTCAGTGAAACCCTAGGTGTTGGCAGGGTTTGTGACCAGTCTGGATAGGGTTTGATGGATCTCTACAACTCGATTGTTACAAGACCTAAAACTTGATTCAAATGAAAGGTAAGAGACTTACCTAACTCATCCAATTGGTTTTAGGCATCCACCAATTTGTACTGATCATAAATGAACATCAAACATGCAAAATTTCATGAAACTCCAAGTATATTGCATTGCTCCAAAACTTGAAAATATCACCACTTTAAAAAGTTAAGCAAAAAAAACCCTAGAATTGATCCAAGTGGACCTAATATATCCTCCCTAATGGTTTCCAACCACTTTTCAAACTTTGGAACCCTTGGAGGATTAGTTACCCCTTTTTACAACATTTTGCAATGATAACAAAAGTTGTCAACTTGGACTTTTCAAATTTGGTGACTCCAAGGTGCATTTGGCCCATTCCAAGGATTGGTCTGATGTTTCTAAAACCAATATTTATTGCCTGACTCATTCCTACACTCCTACTGACCCACATGGTCATTTGTCAATGGTGGCTTGTAAAATGCTACCATGACAATGCCTTACATCAATTGGCTCTTATTGACTCACAAACTTATCAACCTACTACATATGATGTCAATGTGACAAGGTGATTACATTTTCATTGCATGGGCGATATTAGACTCTTTAGGATTCATGTTTTCCAAGATAGGATACAGTTCGAGCAGTATGGAGGGCAAGAAAGATGCAGTTTTTAGGTGCCAAGAAATTCTCTAGTCTCCGATCAGGCTTAGGGATTGGATTCGCATGCGTGAGGACCCTAATGTGGTCGAAATTGCAAGGGTCACAATTTTAATATGCTACACCAACACATAATTCAATCATTTACCATTCTAAAAGAGGGGTTAGCTTGTCATTTCTATCTCATTATCAGTTCATTTAGTATTTGTAAGGCCTTCCCCAAACCAAGCTTGATCAACTTAGTTGACCATGTTTGACCCTATTAATAAATGCTATATAATACAATAGAATGGATTGTGTTAGACCGATAGATTTGTGAGAAAAGAAATTGAACCAAGTTATAGAGTTACTTCACCCAATGGTGTATATTTTGATGTATTATGAATTAAAAACCTAAAAGATCCACTGATTGGATAATCTTGATCTGACGTATGTCAGCTATATATGGATTTAGAACTTATCGGATTCCATGACTTGGATAACATTGATGTAGGATTGATGCTTCATTTATATGCTTTATGATATAGGACTCTACATGATTCTAGAATAGGATGAATTTGAGATAGTGTATGTCATTATTGGAATTGCAAGACATTACTATGATGATAGAAATAGAATGCATGTTTTAAGTATGTAGTAAAATTATGAGAATTGTGATAATTACTTATGTGGATTTATTTGTATATAAGATGTATTGGTTTGTGTAAGCGTATATTGTATGCAGAGTGTTTGATATGTATTTTTATTCATATCCTTTATATTATATGAAGTTATTCGAAATTAGTAATGTGTGATTGAGTTGCGCAGGAAAAGATATCCATGTGACCATGGAAATATTATGGAGAACCAAACCTAGACCTATGTATGTTCGTAAAACCAGGGTTTGTCTATTTGGAGAGACAACACCTCGTTTGTGTCGGATTTTATTCGTAATAGTAAATGATGCATGTGTGTTAAATGTTATTTAATTGATTTATTTAAATCCAACAAGAGACACAATTTCATGTATAATTTTGCAAAAGTATTTTCTTTGTGTCACTTGACACATGTCTGGATTTATGTTTGAGTTTTTAAATTTGTCTCTTGGAGGGAATTGTTTAACTATAGCTTTTTCAATTAATGTAATGTGATTCCATAAATGCCTTAGGTAAAGAGTCTTTGGGTTGGTCAACATAGGTTTGACCCGAAAATAAACTTCAGAGGGGTTTAAAAAGGGTTAAATGGACTCCTAGGGGTAGTTTATTAGGGTTTCCTAAAGCCCATAAGGTATACCTAAGGGTTAGTAGTAATTTTAGGCATGTTTCTACTCCCATGTGACCATTTAGATACCCTAAAAAGTGACTTTTCTAAGTTGTGCGAAAATGGAAATTAGAAGGCTTGAACTAAGTTGACAACCTTCCTTTTTGAATGAGAGTTCCCTTTCCTTACTTTCCTTTTCAGTTTTAGAAACTTGAGAGAACTCACACTAGTGTCTTCTTAAGAAAGAAAGAGAGATTTTGGGGGTAATCACCCACTCTCCATTTTTGGAGATAAAGAATTTTGAAAAAAAAAAAAGAAAAAAAGATAGATTTGGGATTTAGAATTTGGCTAAGTGTAGAAAGAAAAGACTTGTGGAATTGGGCTGCTCATCCTCAACAAACCTAGCATACCTTTGGGCAGTTTAAGGTTGGGTCTACCTTTCTTTTAGCGTTTTCTTATATCATGTTGTTTTGAAAGAAATGCTTGTGTAAAAGACTAATTTTCTTGCATGTATTCCTTAGAAATTTATTCGGTGTTTTGTGATTTTGCAATTTATGTGTTTTGGGAGTAATCAAGACCTCCTACTCTTGGGAGAGAGGATGTTCTTGTGGGTGGTAGAAGTGGTAGCCCTCAAGTGAGAGGCTCTCATTATGAGAGTGATCACAAGAGATTTTATGTGACCCTTGCTACATGGCTTGTTGATGCACTGGGGGTCATAAGGAGGGAAATAAGGCATGAATGCCTTGGGGGGCATAAGGAATGTGGGGTTGTTATACTTGATGTATTTGGTTTGCCATGAGGTGGCTATATGTTTTACCATACTTGTAGTCTCCTCAGGGTACTTGGTCCACTACCACCCTTGAAAAGACATCACAAATGTGTGGTGCAGTGTAGCCTGGGTTGGGATTGTGTTTGAGATTGTGTTTTCCCTTGTCTTTGTTGTTTGCATGTATGTTACCTATCTAGGGCTTGATTCTCTGAGCTTAGGGGTGGCTACCAGTTAGCCTAGGCTGGGAGGTGAGCACTCCATGGTCATCTCTTTGATTATAATTGCAGGTTGTCAGAAGAAAATAGCAGGACAAGTAGATGTGGCTGGAATTAGTAGTTGCAGAAAAGTGGTTGGATATGTATTTATCATTTTCCTCATGTATTAGAAATGAGAGACCTATTTGTAAAGTGACAAGAGCATCTGGGAGATAAGATTTAAATATTTGTAATAGTCATTTAAGTTATATTACAGTAAAGAAAAAGATTATTTTTTATTTGGTTCCTATGTTTTGAAAAAAAAAAAAAAAGAACTGTGTGTATAGGATAATTTGAAAAGAAAGAAAAACTAATATTTCCCTTACGCATTTAAAATGAATTATTAGAAGAGAAATGGACTATATATGCTTGCATGTGATAGGTTGGAAATAATACATTTTAGATCTACGTATGGAAATGCAAAACTTAGTATTTAAAATCTGTTATTTAATTTATTTGCAGAAAATAAAATCAAAGATTATATAGCCATCGCTAGGGTTTGAAATTAGTAAATTGTAGGATGCATGCTAACTTTGATAATGGATATTTATTTTACATGTTAATTCTGAAACTAAACGTTCAGTCTATTTCCTTGCTACATATCTCTAAGGTTAAATTGAAATAAACCTAGATAAATAAAGTTGCTGGTTAGAATTACTAAATTCTGTCATTTTGCTCATTTGCAGAAAATAAAATCTAGAGATAAATAGGCTATTGATTTAAATAATTTCATGTACCTATAGTTGTTGTGTAATTTTATTAATACTGTCATTGGCTTATGTACAAAAAATAAAATCTATAGTTAAACAGATCAAATGAAATAAATAAAATACTAGAGTTGCTGTTTTAAGTGATTTAATTCTACTTTTTACCTTATTTTTGCTGAAAGTAAATCAATATTTAATTGACTTATCTATTTTCTTTTAGCAACTAAGATTTTGATCAGAGGAAATAAATATAATGTTATATATCTGAAGAAAGCATCTAATCTATTAATTATGTTCAGAATGGAAACACCTACATATTTATTGCATAGAAAATTTATGCCCTAGTTACAACATATATTTATAGTTAAACTTATATATATATATATATATATAAATAAATTTGCATGCCTATATATTATGAGTAAAGGAAATCATTCTTAAAAATAAGCAAAAATAAACTTATTGTTTAATATATAAATATATATATATTTACTGATATATATATATATAAAAATTTGAAAACTAAATATATATATATATATACGTAAAACATCTACATACACACACACACATATGTGTGTGTGTGTATTTGTTCTTTTGTTTTTTTTATTTAATAAACAAAATATATAAAAGCAAAACAAAAAGGTGGAGGGGTTTATTTTAGGCTACCGACCGAGCCACTATGCTGAACACAGTGGACAGCGGAAGAGCCGAACCACTGTGCTTAACACAGTGGACAGCGCGGTCGGGAGCCACCACTGTGGACGACCATAGTGGGTGGCACCACTGTGGCATTCCACAGTGGACGGCCCAAGGGCTGCCACTGTGGGCACCCATAGTGACACCGCCACTGTGGTAGTCCACAGTGAGTGGCACCCGAGGGTCACCGCCCGCCGCATTTTCAACCTCCGCCCCACCATAAAACATGGCCATCGCTCCACACAAAAACCAATTCGGCCCCCCTCCACCCTGCTCAACATTAGCAAACTCAAAAAAAAAAAAAAAATACAAAACCCTAGCCTGGTTAGGGCTAGGGGTAGAATAGAAAAGAATATAGAAATAATAAAATGAGAGGTACTATATAGTATTCATTCTAGGGTAGGGTTGCTGGAAGAGTTTAGAAATATGAGATAAATAACATAAGTATTAAAATATATAGCTACAGATATATATATATATATATATATATATATATATATATATATATATATATATATATATATATATATATATATATATATATATATATATATATATATATAAATGGAGTTGGACAATATAAGAGAATAATATAGATTTAGATTTAATATTTATTTAAGCAATATAATTTATATATGTTTTATTTTAACATATGGTTTTAATTAAGGAAGAAATTGAAATGTATAAATTTAATATTCTTATGAAGTTTAACCTTGTAGAAATTTTATAATAAATTGTTTTATTATAAGTCCACCTAAATATAGGTGTTAGATGAGAGAAACTTTATCAAACGAATTTTCATTATAATTATGATTGACCCTTTAATCAATTTAGTTTGTTCTTATTTTACTTATCATTAAAATAAAACATGGACTTTTATATAACTAAGTGTCAGAACTAATTTAATTAGTTCTTAGGATAAGTCATTGGCTATTGGAGATTTATTTTACCTGCGTTAATTAATTGACTGAATTAGTTCATTGATTAAAATCGATGAGACGATAAAACTAATCAAATAAAATTCCGCATCTAATTGCTACCTATTTTGGTTACTCGAGTTAGTAGATAAAGTCAACTCTTAACATAGTTAAGACAAAAACTTGCTAGTGCATTTCATATTAGCGAATTTAATGTTATTATGCTATTATTTAAAAAAAAATTATCCCTTTCTTGCCCTAAATTTTGGGCATGACATTTTGGTATCAGAGCCCTAGGTTCAAACACTGGTGAACATGGACTACATTTATAACTTAGTTGAAAATAAACTATGGCTTGAAGTATAACACCTAGGTGAAAACTTGCGAAATAACAAAGTGAAACATAAGTAAAAATTCTTGTAAATCAATAGATCAACACATATCAATTTAAGGGGTTCCAAGGGTCACTAAAAGCCCTGAAATTCAAACTTATTAGTCATAAGGTTAATGGCATAATAAAAACCCTAAAGGCTGCGAAATTTTAAATTAACATGTATACGTAGTATTTTTTAGTGTTTAAATAACGAAAATTAGACCTTTTGTACCTATGAGGTTACCATTCAATTTGAACCTAAATGCAATAATTGCCCTAATCAATTGAAGTATGAGGAGTTAATCTTTCAATAAAATACCTCTGATGGTAACTAAAGGAATGTCATCCATCGAGATATGTTCTTGACATGGAAAATCAAACGAGATAATTAGACCTTAGATGAAGGCACAATAAACAAGATAAATAAGAATCGAGACAGATCAAATTAAAATTTTAAGCTATGTGAAAATTATGATGGTTAAAAAGATCAAGGTCGCCATAGGAGATATAAATGAAGAAGAGTTAAAAGGAGCTCTTATCTTAGATAGAAGCATTGACCTATCCTAATGACTAGGTACCTTAAGAATGTGGTCATGTTAGATATCTTATTAAGAACATTTGTTAGACAATGTTGTAGCAATATAGTGGAGCTAGAGTTGGATAACCCTACAGATAAAGAACTCAAATTGATGAATGGAAATTCCCTTGATCAGAAAACCCTAGTAATACTATAGAGTTAGATAAAGAGAAGGGAGGCATGAACATCTTGGGTGAAAACACGTATTTGCAATAAACCCTAAGTTCATCTGTGGTTATCTAATTGGGGGAACAAGCAAGTAAAACCTCAACTAGTTCCTTTATGGGAAGATAATCTTGGAAAAAAAAAGTAAATAATGGAAGAGAGAGTAGAGTTGATTTAGGAATCATACAAAATCCCCATTGAAGTTCAAAGGGTGTAAAAGATTTAAGATCTTATAATCTAGGAATAAGTAACTAATATTCATTTAGAAAACTAAGAAGAAAAGTACAACCCAATCATGGTTAGCCACTAGGTACAAGACAATACGTAACACAATTTAACTACTAGGCACAATCAAAGAAACTTTGCAAATTTTGGCACTCAAGTGTGAAAGTATGCGAAAACATTAAGTATGGATGAAACAATGTACAAATAGAAATGGCTTAGGGAAAGATAGTATAACAGTATTATAATACACAAGCTTTAATGAGAATTAGTTGGTAGTATAAAATATTTTATTAGAAAATTAGATAAGGAGACGAATTATGTGTGGGCAGAAATGGATATCAACCGTTATCAATCTTACTTGACAATAATTCCACCCCAAATGGCTCTTAGCCTTAAGTGTGAGTAATTTGACAACAAGCTCCTACCTAATTAAGGCAAGCAAATGTTAGAGGTAAAAGTATAAGGAGCTAGCTGTAGGTGCTAAGAAAACAAATGATGTCCCTAGTAAAATTATATGATTACATTATTCAAATCCTAAGAGGTTCTGAGTAAACAAGTGTCAATTTTGTATCGAACTATTAACCGTGTGTGTAAGACATGAAAATGTCGATACTTGAGCTACCATGTAACATTGAATCAAGGTTTAACATATTAAGATAATTAATAGAAGCCATAATAAATTAAGTTATTAAGGAAGGATGTATTAACATGATGGAGGAAACTGGATATTTATAAAATAATTGATATTGAACCAAGTAACTATATAAATGTCTATTTAGTAAAAGATGACCTAATTAAGTACTATTAAATGCAACTGTAATGAAAGAGACTTTTGAGTGAAATTATTATTTCCCTTAATAAATTTATTCGATCCACTTGATAATAGGAGTTATCGTATTGGTTATGTTAGTAATTTTCTTAATCCTATCGCCTAGGAGTTTTGTCGAGACCTAAGGTTTCATTGGGTCAGCTTGTTAAGCTTTAACCTCTAATTAAGCATAGATTGCGTATAATTAAGTGTTCAAAAAGATTAGTGCAAGAGGAATGGATGGAGAATGGTAGAGTTAGTGTAAGCACCTATTAGAATATCGTTAAGGATGTTAATAACCCTGAATAGAGCACGTGAAGGTTAAAATGGAACATGATTTGTAAAAAAAAAAAAAAAAAAGGAATTGATCTCGTGTATGAGAAATTAATTCATAAATCAATAAAGGATTTTAAATAATCTAAAATCTCAAGGGTCTAATAATCACTTCCTAACACACTCAGGACATGTGATCTTGGGTAATGTGTTGTGGTTACTCCTTATAGCATGGCTAGAATGGTCATCTTGTTTCGAGTTTGATTCAACATTAATTTTTATTTTCTTTGAAAAGTATATTGTGACGCTGGGGCTAGAACTTTCCCTTTATTTATATTTATTTTATGAAGAGAGGACCACTAAATTTATGTTTCTTTTTATATGGACTATGGCACTTGCCATGTTTCTAGTTTTAATATATTGCAATTGCCGGCATTTTTCTTCTTTTTATTGGACTTGACAGAAGTAACTTGTATTTTGATCTTAAAGTGTCAAAGTGGTTGTTTTGATGGTTGATATAACTAGCCCTAGTGATGTCATTTATGTAAATGTCTATCATGTTCATTGAACCACTGATAGTGTGTCACAGGAGAATACCGCAAGGAGTGAAATTAGGCACAAAGAATTAACAAAAAAAAATATTTTATCAAATTAAGATAAAGGAAGGAATATCCTCCTAAGTTAAATTAATTGCGGCAATCTAAAAGAGAAAAAAATTATAGCAATAGTGTGATCTAGACCTAATGAATTATGAAAGTAATGATTGTCGACTGGTAAATTTAGCATGTGTATGGAGATGATTGCATGGATGATTTCTAAAATAAGTATTAATAGTTCCCATCACTCCCTTAGAATGGGATTATTATGTACCTTAATGTTAGGAAATTGCGAATAATGTACCCCTATGAAATTTAAACCTTGGTGCCTAGAAATATAAACATTGAAATCCCTAGTGGTAGAAAACTACCTTATATAGAGGCGGATTTGAAGAACCTAAATTTGATTATGCCTTGTTACCTAAGGAAGTTGGAATAAATTATGCACCTAGGACAGTTTAACAAATATTTTATTAACACCCTAATGAGGTGCCTAGTTGTAGAGTAAGTAGATTCGTTGTAGATAAGTGTGATGTCATTTTTCTTAAGTAACATGCTTAAACGAGAATACAGTAGGATAACCATGCTTTTAAACAAATTCTAAAAAAAGTAGGACTCCTAGAAATTCAATATGTGTAACCTTGATTATGGAAGTTGATGTGTGTTATTGATATAGTTTGGATGGCGCATTAATGTAAGTTGTTGGGAGACAGAATTTTGTAAACATCTACTTGAGATTTAAGGGAAATGTAATAAGAATACTAAGAATTTAACCTTTTGCAGATAGTAAGTTAATTACAAAAATAAGTTGATTTTGGTATTTCACCCTTCTAGTAGGCAAGATAAGATTTTGAGTAACTCTTTGAAAGTGTGGGAAATGTTATGTCCCTACTTCATAATTCTACTCATACGACTTCCAGGAGTAAGTCAAACTCTAGGGGAGGAGGATGTAAGGCCTTCCCCAAACCAAGCTTGATCAACTTAGTTGACCATGTTTGACCCTATTAATAAATGCTATATAATACAATAGAATAGACTGTGTTAGACTGATAGATTTATGAGAAAAGAAATTGAACCAAGTTATAGAGTTATTTCACCTGGTGATGTATATTTTGATGTATTATGAATTGAAAACCTAAAAGATCCACTGATTGGATAATCTTGATCTGACGTATGTCAGCTATATCTGGATTTAGAACTTATCGGATTCCATGATTTGGATAACATTGATGTAGGATTGATGCTACATTTATATGCTTTATGATATAGGACTCTACATGATTCTAGAATAGGATGAATTTGAGATAGTGTATGTCATTATTGGAATTGTAGGACTTTACTATGATGATAGAAATAGAATGCATGTTTTATGTATGGAGTAAAATTATGAGAATTGTGATAATTACTTATGTGGATTTATTTGGATATAAGATGTATTGGTTTGTGTAAGTGTATATTGTATGCAGAGTGTTTGATGTGTATTTTTATTCATGTGCTTTATATTATATGAAGTTATTCAAATTTTACAAATGTGTGATTGAGTTGCGCAGACAAAGATATCCATGTGACCATGGAAATATTATGGAGAACCAAACCTAGACCTATGTATATTCGTAAAACCAGGGTTTGTCTATTTGGAGAGACAACACCCCATTTGTGTTGTATTTTATTCATAATAATAAATGATTCATGTGTGTTAAATGTTATTTAATTGATTTATTTAAATCCACCAAGAAACATGATTTCATGTATAATTTTCTAAAAGTATTTTCTTTGTGTCACTTGACACATGTGTGGATTTATGTTTGAGTTTTTAAATTTGTCTCTTGGAGGGAATTGTTTAACTATAGCTTTTTCAATTAATATAATGTGATTCCATAAATGCCTTGGGTAAAGAATCTTTGGGTTGGTCAACATAGGTTTGACCCGAAAATAAACTTTAGAGGGGTTTGAAAAAGGTTAAATGGACTCCTAGGGGTAGTTTATTAGGGTTTCCTAAAGCCCATAAGGTATACCTAAGGGTTAGGAGTAATTTTAGGCATGTTTCTACTCCCATGTGACCATTTAGACACCCTAAAAAGTGACTTTTCTAAGTTGTGTGAAAATGGAAATTAGAAGGCTTGAACTAAGTTGATAACCTTCCTTTTTGAATGAAAGTTCCCTTTCCTTACCTTCCTTTTCAGTTTTAGAAACTTGAGAGAACTCACACTAGTGTCTTCTTAAGCAAGAAAGAGAGATTTTGGGGGTAATCACCCACTCTCCATTTTTGGAGACAAAGAATTTTGAAAAAAAAAGGCTAAGTGTAGAAAGAAAAGACTTGTGGAATTGGGCTACTCATCCTCAACAAAACTAGCATACCTTTGGGCAGTTTAAGGTTGGGTCTACCTTTCTTTTAACGTTTTCTTATTGCATGTTGTTTTGAAAGAAATGCTTGTGTAAAAGACTAATTTTCTTGCATGTATTCCTTAGAAATTTATTCAGTGTTTTGTGATTTTGCAATTTATGTGTTTTGGGAGTAATCAAGACCTCCTACTCTTGGGAGAGAGGATGTTCTTGTGGGTGGTAGAAGTGGCAGCCCTCAAGTGAGAGGCTCTCATTATGAGAGTGATCACAAGAGATTTTATGTGACCCTTGCTACATGGCATGTTTATGCACTGGGGGTCATAAGGAGGGAAATAAGGCATGAATGCCTTGGGGGGCATAAGGAATGTGGGGTTGTTATACTTGATGTATTTGGTTTGCCATGAGGTGGCTATATGTTTTACCATACTTGCAATCTCCTCAGGGTACTTGGTCCACTACCACCCTTGAAAATACATCACAAATGTGTGGTGCAGTGTAGCCTGGGTTGGGATTGTGTTTGAGATTGTGTTTTCCCTTGTGTTTGGTGTTTGCATGTGTGTTACCTATCTAGGGCTTGGTTCTCCCAGCTCGGGGATGGCTACCAGTTAGCCTAGGCTGGGAGGTAAGCACTGCATGGTCATCTCTTTGATTATAATTGCAGGTTGTCAGAAGAAAATAGCAGGACAAGTAGATGTGGTTGGAATTAGTAGTTGCAGAAAAGTGGTTGGATATGTATTTATCATTTTCCTCATGTATTAGAAATGAGAGACCTATTTGTAAACTGACAAGAGCATCTGGGAGATAAGATTTAAATATTTGTAATAGTCATTTAAGTTATATTGCAGAAAAGAAAAAGATTATTTTTGATTTGGTTCTTATGTTTTGAAAAAAAAATAAAAAAATGTGTGTATAGGATAATTTGAAAAGAAAGAAAAATTGATATTTCCCTTACGCATTTAAAATGAATTATTAGAAGATAAATGGACTAGATATGCTTGCATGTGATAGGTTGGAAATAATACATTTTAGATCTATGTATGGAAATGCAAAACTTAGTATTTAAAATCTATTATTTAATTTATTTGCAGAAAATAAAATCAAAGATTTTATAGCCATCGCTAGGGTTTGAAATTAGTAAATTGTAGAATGCATCCTAACTTTGATAATGGAAATTTATTTTGCATGTTAATTCTGAAACTAAACATTCAGTCTATTTCCTTGTTACATATCTCTAAGGTTAAATTGAAATAAACCTAGATAAATAAAGTTGCTGGTTAGAATTACTAAATTCTGTCATTTTGCTCATTTGCAGAAAATAAAATCTAGAGATAAATAGGCTATTGATTTAAATAATTTCATGTACCTATAGTTGTTGTGTAATTTTATTAATACTGTCATTGGTTTATGTACAAAAAATAAAATCTATAGTTAAACAGATTAAATGAAATAAATAAAATACTAGAGTTGTTGTTTTAAGTGATTTAATTGTACTTTTTACCTTATTTTTGCTGAAAGTAAATCAATATTTAATTGACTTATCTATTTTCTTTTAGCAACTAAGATTTTGATCAGAGGAAATAAATATAATGTTATATATTTGAAGAAAGCATCTAATCTATTAATTATGTTCAGAATGGAAACACCTGCATATTTATTGCATAGAAAATTTATGCCCTAGTTACAACATATATTTATAATTAAACTTATACATATATATATATATATATATATATATTTGCATGCCTATATATTATGAGTAAAGGAAATCATTCTTAGAATAAATGAAAATAAACTTATTGTTTAATATATAAATATATATATTTACTGATATATATATATATATATATATATATATATATTTGAAAAATAAATATACATATATATTTATATATACATAAATACGTAAAACATCTACATACACTTATATATATTTGTTCTTTTGTTTTTTTAATTTAATAAACAAAATATATAAAAGAAAAAAAAAAGGGGGAGGGGTTTATTTTACACTACCGGTAGAGCCACTATGCTGAACACAGTGGACAGCGGAAGAGCCGAACCACTGTGCTTAGCATTGTGGACGGTGCGGCTGGGAGCTGCCACTATGGGCGACCATAGTGGGTGGCGCCACTGTGGCATTCCACAGTGGACGGCCCAAGGGCCGCCACTATGGGTGCCCACAGTGATGCCGCCACTGTGGTAGTCCACAGTGAGTGGCACCTAGGGGTCTCCGCCTGCCGTGTTTTCAACCTCCGCCCTACCATAAAAAATGGCCATCGCTCCACCCAAAAACCAATTCGGCCCTCCTCTGCCCTGCTCAACATTAGCAAACTCAAAAAAATAAAATACAAAACCCTAGCCCGGGTAGGGCTAGGGGTAGAATAGAAAAGAATATAGAAATAATAAAATGAGAGGTACTATATAGTATTCATTCTAGGGTAGGGTTGCTGGAAGAGTTTAGAAATATGAGATAAATAACATAAGTATTAAAATATATATATATATATATATATATATATATATATATATATATATATATATATATATATATATATATATATATATATATATATATATATATATATATATATATATATATATATGGAGTTGGACAATATAAGAGAATAATATAGATTTAGATTTAATATGTATTTAAGCAATATAATTTATATATGTTTTATTTTAACATATGGTTTTAATTAAGGAAGAAATTGAAATGTAAAAATTTAATATTCTTATGAAGTTTAACCTTGTAGAAATTTTATAATAAATTGCTTTATTATAAGTCCACCTAAATATAGGTGTTAGATGAGATAAACTTTATCAAACGAATTTTCATTATAATTATAATTGACCCTTTAATCAATTTAGTTTGTTCTTATTTTAATTATCGTTAAAATAAAACATGGACTTTTATATAACTAAGTGTCAGAACTAATTTAATTAGTTCTTAGGATAAGTCATTGGCTATTGGAGATTTATTTTACCTGCGTTAATTAATTGACTGAATTAGTTCATTGATTAAAATCGATGAGATGATAAAACTAATCAAATAAAACTCCACATCTAATTGCTACCTATTTTGGTTACTTAAGTTAGTAGATAAAGTCAACTCTTAACATAGTTAAGACAAAAACTTGCTAGTGCATTTTGTATTAGCGAATTTAATGTTATTATGCTATTATTTAAAAAAAATTTATCCCATTCTTACCCTAAATTTTGGGCATGATAGTATTCAATCTCTTTTCCGAGAGATTGGATCTAGTGAACTCCCCCTCTCTTTTAATGTAATGTGGATAAAGTGTTTGAAGGGAAATCTGCAGTGAAACTTTCATCTCTCCTTAGAGGGTAGAAAATCTTTCCTCTTGATCTCTCTATCATTGATCTTTTTCACTATTACAATATATATATATTCTTCTATTGGGGTCTTATGGCCCAATTGATTGTTAAGAATTGACAATCTCAACAATAGGTATAAAGGATTTTATTTATCATTGATGGTCTGTTTTGATTTATTATCCTGATCTATTCTTCAGTTTGAGAATTATAACCGATCTAGACCTATTTTGATTAATTGATTAATACACTTGGCAATCTGTAACATGGCCAATGAATTGCAAGAGCCATAAGTTTACAGACATAGTTAAATCTGTATAAATCAATAAATACACACACACACACACACACACACACACACATATATATATATATATATCCTAGGGTGGTGATTTCAGCATTTGGATTAGTGTTCTTGTATATTCAACATCAAAGTACTATTAATTAGAGATCTAAGAAATCTAATTGCAATGTCCATTTAAATTTTGAGCCATATATTATTATTACAGAACTTTTAAGTGCAGATCTGGATTGTTACAGATTGGATAGGAATTATTTTTCTTCTTTTTGGCAGAAAATGGGAAACTTGAGATGGCATATATGTAACTTAATAATAATGGATTTTTCACCACTAACCCTCCATTTTTTGTTGTTTTAGATGATAATCTTAGTCAATATTTTATGTATTTATGATTTTATAATTTTCACTTTCAATAGCCTACTGACAATGATCTTAGCCGAAAGCCAGATGTGTATGTTGCAGGTGGGTTTGGACATATGACTAACATATTATGACCCCAATGATGAGTAGAAGCCTTTAAGTATGGGAACCAATGCATAGAGAGGAGTTAATCATAGCACCAAGGAAATATTTATGCTTGACCTCAAGAAGGTTTTACCGAAATAGCCATGGATTTGGAAGCTCCAGAATTTATGTATTTTGTATCTTGTAACTAGCAAATAGCCCACAAAATGTGGGTTTAAGATGAATTATTCTATGTTTATCTGATCCCTAAGAGATTTGGGCAAGACCAGAGGTTTTCTTCCCTCCATTATTTCCTATCGGTGCCCACACTAAATGGAGGTGTAACAATTAAAAATTTTCTTTAATAATAAATTTTTTATGGCTTCAATCTTTTATTGACCAAAAAAAACATATCTAAGTTTATAAATGCTTAAAAAAAATATATAAACTTGAAAAATTTAATGATGACTTGATGTCCTAGTACAAAATCCACTTATTGTGAATAATTCTCTTGTCAAATGTCTATCTCTATGTCTAATTAAAAAATACAAGAATTAATTTATTTAATTGTGATTGGACAACAATTAGAAAAATTTTATTGACTTGTTAATGATAATGATTGCAAGTTATGTTTAATTATTTTGTGAGATGTCACATTGTCTAATTATGATATGTTCAATTGTTATTTTTATTATTAAATCTAATCATGATTTTGAAATAGACTTAACAACTATTTTTGGTGTTCATGAGTAGAGGATGAAAGGAATGATACTCTTAGATTAGAGAGATTATCATTAAAGGGAGGGATTACAAATTGATATAAAGGAAAAAATTCATGATGGAATATATGCACACATGCACTTAAAAATCATTATTCTGATTTTGCATAAAGCATATTTTTGTTATTTGAAGTAAATATTTTATTTATTACTTATTAAAATAATAGAGTTGTAATATTTTAGTAAACAAATTTATGTTGAATAAATTATAAAAAAAATTATTTATTAGTACATCTTATTCATGGATTTAATTAATTGGGATGGAATGTTCATGGAAGAGGGGATCTAAGTGAGTGGTTATAATTTGTTAAAGTGAGTCAATCATGGAGGAAAAAATCAAGAGTATTGGGAAAACTAGTCATGGATAAGACAACTTTTCTCATTCAATACATAATAGGAGTTTTCATTATATGATTTATTTCAATTGGAAGAATAAGCTATACAATTTGAAGTGCATCCATTATAAGGTGAATAAAATTCAATTGGTATAAACCAATACCCACTTAACATTGGGAGAGGAGGGTTATTTGTTCAAGGTGGTTTTGATAGGGAATTCTATAATGGAAAATAAAATTTTCTTTCTTGATATTCCTAGGATGAATTTCATGTGAATCCAAAGGTAGCAATTGGGTGGAGTCTCAAACCTAGGCGATGGCAAGGACATCAAGGCCCATATATGAGACACTACTTTTAGGAGAGTTTCAAAAGTGTCTCCTCTAATATTATAGGAGTTCTATTGGTGCTCTTGTTGTTTTAAATATTGTAAAATCCCTTTATTTTTATCATCATTAGAAAAGTAAAATTACACAATACTTTCTAGTTTTGTTTAGGTGTCACTCTCTAATCTTATGTTGGATGCGATTTGTATGCATATATCACAAGCACAATGTAATACAAATCTGAAAAATGTATATTTGAGCATGTAATATTATTTTTGGATGTGATTATGTGCATACACCAACATAAATAATTGTATGAACACGATCAATGTTGTTTTTATTTTTTATTAACAATATGTATGTAGCTATATTTAATTATGCATCAATATATTGGTTAATGTAATGTTAGTGTAACTTTCTAGCCATACTATTATGAATTGAATTTGTATTAAAAAATTTAAAGCATGTTTAACGTATTCATTTTACACATATACTACAAGTGTAGTTTCTTATGAGAATGCTTTTTTTCTAGGAATTTTTGTGAAATAGTTCACATTCCTTTTTTGTGCTTCCTATTATTTCCAAATATTTAATCTAGTCAAAAAAATTCTTACCAGTATGTTATACCCTTCCATGCATGTAAGAAGGTTGTGGGAAAAGGTTTTGGAGGGAGAGATTATGCCAACTAATTGCATCCAAAAATCTTTTTTTTCTATATCTTTATTTACCCTTAGGCATGCTAGTTGAGATGTAATGACTCACTAATGCACGTGGATATGATTACACATATGTATTGTGAGAATTCATTTTCTTATCTTGAGATTAATGTACTTAGTGTTTATATTATGTGTGTAATAATGAAAAAGGTTTAATAGCTAATAAATTGTTATTAAGATGATAGCTTAATACTTTATGCTATAAACTTAAGGTTATCTTAAAGAAAAATTAGATTGTGGAGGAAGGAATTTTATTCTTTATTTCAAGTTTTTGTTACCTTACATTTATTGATGGAGTGATGTTGGGTTTGAGGATGAGGAAAAGTAAGTTGGAAAGATAAACTGCATGCAATATGAAATAAAACACAATAAAGCATTAAATCAGACAAATAAACTTGATATACCTTCTTTCCTCACCTCCTCGGATTGAGTAGGAAGTGAAAGTGAACCCGTGATATCCACTTGATTTCCTCCTTAGGATTGAGGAAATGTGGATTTATCTCCATTACACAACAAATTGATAATATGGGATGGTGGATGATGGATTATGTGTGACAAAATTTGGGCGTGATAAGGGTGTTATGGCTAATTTTGTGACCTAAATGGACAACATGACAATGTGGGAGTCATGGATATGGTTATGAAAGGAGGAGACTCCAATTTATAGATTGGAGGGGCCCAAAATGTATGGTCAAGATTGAAGAGAAACGGAGGGCTAGGATTGAATGTGAGTGGGAGATGATTTGAGAGGACAAGTGGGAGATCCAAGAGATTTGTCATAAAGGAATTTCTTGTCTCCACATTTCTCAAGTACATGGGGAAGAGTTCCCCAAGTACCTTGGGAAGAGAAGAAAGGAATTTAAAATTATTTGGGAGAGGGCAAGGGGAGTTAAAAAAATCCCAAGAAAGAGGATAAGTTGAAAAATAAATAATAAAGGAATTAAAAATTCTTTGGGAAGAGAGGGCATGGGGAGATTCAAGGAATTTTAAATTCCTTGGATAGGCAAAAGTTGGTGGCATTTAAGGTTGGAGGATGACATGGGAAAGTCATTTATGGAAAAGATTTGACCCATCCCTAGTCATGAAGATTAGGAATGTGCAAATGATTAAGGGGAGTGATTAAGTGGACTAATGAAGGATTAAAGTGCAAGTGGGCAAGTTAGAAGGATGGGACATGGGGAGAGAAAATGAGTGGAAGAATATAAAATTAGAGAAAATATTGATCATGTTTAGGCTAGGATTAATTAGGATAAATGGTGGGGATTAAGAAGGTTATTTGTAGGTATCAAGGTATTAAAACTTAATTGATTGGGATTAATTAACCAATTAGGATTTAGATGAAATATTGACTAAGGTTGAGAATTGAAACAATTCTAGAAGAATAGGATATAATTAATTTTAATAAATTAATTATAAGGCTAAGGTGACAAAATTAACAAAAATATTATATTTAATTAATTTTGAGGACTTACATAATTAATTATGTGAAAGGATGAATTAATTAAATATTAATTTAATTAATTTTAGGCATCTACATTTTGACCATCTTTTATGTGGCAACAAAGTTGGCGATGGGTAAAAGAAGAAAGAGATTCCCCAACATCGTAAGGCTAGTAAGGGATGCCCCCTCAAGAATTTAACTGGAAAATTTAAAAATTTTACAAGGAAATTCGCAAAAAAGAAGAAAATAGATGAAAAAAGGGAAAAAATGAGGAGGAAAGAGAAGGATGAGATGAAATGGAGAAAGGCTGACAAAAGAGCGGAAGAAGGGTTTATATAGGTGACACAAAGCCCATAGAAGGGTCATTTTCACACTCACAAGTCCATGAGAAATAGAGAGCCCAGAATAAAGGAGTGAAGATGGTGAGAATTCCACATCACAAGCAACACAACGAGAGGGTTAGGCTCTTCTAGCAGCCACTAGAGTACAAATTGTAGACGTATAAAAATGACCACTTTCCTAAGTGAATATTTAATATTCATTTTAACCTCATTCCTCTATTTAATTAAATTCCTTACATTCATCTATTTGATTAAATAAATTACTTAATTTATTTAATTAAGTTCACTTAAGCCTTTTCTAACCCTTTGATTAAATAAAACACTTTATTTAATTAATTCCCCCTTTTCCCCTTTTAATTAAATTTACATTTAATTAAATTGTTCATTACAAATAAATAAATCTAATTTATTTATTTAAATCCCCCACTTGTATTTATGCAAGTTGCATCTATTTTAGTTAAAATAAAGTAATTTATTTTAATTAAAATTCCCCTCCATCCACTTGCATTCTCCTACATCTCCCACTTGCCTCTCTAAACCCCCTTCTATATTCTTCTAATCACTTCTAATTTAGCCTAACCCGTCTCCTAAATATTGTCACATCCCTAAGCAAAGGGAAGTCACTTCTCAAACCCTCAAAGTCTTTGAAAACCATTAAAGGCTTTATGTCTTCAACAAGTTAACCTTGAAAGTCTTCCAAACCATTAATGGTTAACTCAACCCTCTTGCATGATTAGAGACTTTCTCTCTATCTCAACCTTCATCTAACCAAAGGGTCTCATCAAGCATTCATGGCTTTACCCTTGGTTATCCCTTTAACCCTTGCACAAGAGTTTATCCTTTGGGTAAAAGCTTTATCCAATGGATAACCTTAACCTAACCTTAACCCTTACCTTCTAGGGTAACCATGAGGTCTTCTCAAGCATTTAATGCTTCTTGCATCTCCTCTCAAGTAGTCTTACGTTTACAATTATCACTATTTCATTGGTGAGAATTGTAAACATGGATTGCTTAACTTTCAATCCTGGCCCTTGTTAAGATTATCCAATCTTGACCATCCATTGGCTTGTTTTTCCTATAAATAGATCCCTCCTTCTATCATTTTCATATCCAAGTCTTTAGTATCAAACTTATAGGCATTTTACTAAGTATCTAACATAATAATTTTAAATCAAATATTTAGCCTCTCTTTGAATAGAAATCATCTAAATAAGCATTTTTAGAAGCATTTCTATTATCATAGCATTCTCATATTAGATTAGTATATCATGTTAGGATAGATTTTTACTAATCTTTAACCTTATAATCATATCCATGCTAGTTTAATTCATACTAGATTTACTATCATGCATAACTAGGAATGCATTCATATTAAGTTGATCAATATCCCTCGTTCTCATAGTTGTCATTCTTAAGTCACTTTGCTTAGTGATCTGAGAGCAAAGGCATTGGCTTGAGGGATCCTGTGAGATGGAGAATAATGGAACGTCCCTTGGGAAGTTGAGCTATTCAACATAGCTCCATAACTTGCACCAAGAGTCCCATTGGTGTGTGGACTTGTCTAGGAACCAAAATTTACGTTTCATCGCACCACTTTTTCCGCACACATTTATGGCACCCACTGTGGAACATAACCCCATAAATAACATCATTTTTGATGCAAGACTAATATTGTAGGTACATGGAAAAGCTGAGTTAGCATGTCAAAGTTTTCTTTTAGCACATAAAAACCATTTTCTAGCGCTTTTTGCTTACTGTTTAGTGCATTAGACCCTAACTTTAGTGTATTAAGTATTTAGACTAGTGCATAACATTTATGTCAGCAACTATTAAATCACAATGCATTAGGAAGTCAGTCTAGTGCATCCCAACAACATCTTAGTGCATAAGGTCTTTTTTGTAGCGCATCGGTGCCTTTCTATAGCGCATTGGTGCAACTTCTTGACGCATAGGGTTAGCATGGCAAAAGAAAAAAAGTTCGTAACTGGGAAAAATCATTTTAGGCTTGTGTAAGCCCACACTAACTTTTGATCATTGAATGTGTGCAGGTTTAATCTTTTATGCAAGGGAAGGAGTTAGTTTAGAAATTTTTTAATTTCTTTTAATTTACTTTCTTTCAAAAAGAGGTTGGTTAAAAAGAATTCACTCTCCCTGTTTTGTGCAAAGTTAAAATAAACCTCACATTTTCATTTTGGAAAACTTCAAATGAACATAAGACTTCCTTTTAGTGCTTAAAAGAAGATTCATATTTCCTTATTTGCAAGGTAAAAAGAACAACAAAAAAATCACTTTTTGCTTTCTTGCAAGATTAGAGAGAATACACTTCATTTTTGGAAGCTCTAAAAAGAACAAGACAAAATTTACTTTCTGCAAAGCTTAAAATGAACCTCACCATCCTTTGGTGTCTAAAAGGATCCATTTTATTTTGCAAAGGTAAAAGAACTTCATATTCAAGTTTAGACAAAGCAAAGAGGGAAACTCTTCCCCTATTCAACTTTACATTTTGTTGACCAGGATTTCTTTTACTTAGAGAGAAAATCACTAATTTGAAGGTTAAAACAAACACCGTGCTTTTTGGAGAAACATCTCCAAGTAGACTTTAGCAAATCATTGCTTTGAAAAGATAAAAAGAACTACTATTTGTTTTGTCTCAAAAGTGGAAGGTATATGCTCTCCCCTTAACTAGGTGACCAAAAAGCCAAACCACTCTTAAGCTTTCTTTACTTCAAGCATTTACATCCCTTAGTAGCCCTACCCTCCTGAGTTTCTCTTAGAGAGCCATTTAAATGGTCGGTGAGAGGGGAATGATCTAAGTGGGAAACAACTTTATCACCAAGTGTTCCAACCCACTATAATCAAAACTGGAGGTTGATGAAAGTCCCTTCAATGGTTTTTCTCAGCGATTAGCCTTCCCCTGGTATCTTAAAGATACGTAAAGTCTGTATTCTAAAGGTTGGGAAGCCTCTCGAGGGAGTTTATCACTGAAGACTGAACAGGAAGCCTGATTATGAACTTCAGCAATAGAAACCTTGAACCGAGTCAGTATCCAAACATCTTCAATAGAATAGTGTAAGGGTGGGGAAGAATTTGCCCCCAAGATTACTCACCATATATCTCCCAAGATAACTACCCAATTGTGAAGCAATTCACTTTGGGTTAATTTCCTGCAAAAGGCAAAAAAATGGGCGCCCCCTAGGGGGTGACACGGCTGTTTGAGCTGATGGAGTATCGAAACTAGTGGGCTATGGTATTGTTGATGATCCTTGAATAAAGAGTCTATCTAATTTGTCTTCTTTGTATCCAAACCTGTTAAAACATTGGGGATTTGAACACATCCTCGCAGAACATACACTATCTGTTTAGCATAGGCAAAATCGGTTATCTCTTTCATGTTATGTTTTCAAGTTATGTTTTCAGAAAATCATACATGAAAAACAAACAAGTGTTGAAAATTCCAAAAAAAGCCAGAAATAGAGCAATCAAGGCAGTTTATCGCATAAAAGCAACTTCTTAGTGCATCTAAAACATTCTCTAGCATGTACCAACCCAATCTTAGTGCTTTTATCAATCAAGCTAGTGTATAATAGTTGTCATACTAATAAACATTTCACTAGCACTTTTCGATACCATATTAGCGCTTTAGAGCATCAGCCTAGCACATCAGGAGCAACACTTAGCACTTTTAGTCTAAACGTTAGCGTGTATTCAGGACATAATAGCATATAATCATCCCAGTCAAGACAAAATTCAAAACTCTGAATTAGCATGTAAGATAGGAAACTTAGCGCATAGGGATCTTGTGTAGTGCATCTGGATCATACCTTAGCGCATGGTTAAAACTCAAAAAACCAAAGAGAAAATCAGACCTTTTGAGAAAATTTTATCAAACTTCTTGAATACCCTTTTGGACCTTTTGTCGAACTCAGTTATCAAAATTCAAGTTTAAACATCAAAGCAAATCTTCCAAAAATCAAGCAAGCATCCTTAGAGAAAAATTGTCAAATTCAAAACTAGTTAGAGATAAAGACTTTATCCAATAAAAATCAGGCAGTACCATCACATTGATCAAAAGGTCCACCATCTAAATAGATTTTATCAAACAAACAACCTACTGAGTTTAAACCTTAAGTTGTCAAATCGAGTTTCCATATCGGGAGACTCTTATCCATATCATTTGACACACTTTGTCATGGGGGCGAATCTAAACCTCTTCTTGATAAAGTAAGCTTGATTTTTTCAAACAAAGCATCTCAATCCAAACATCAAAGGAAACCATTGATCATTCATGTATGACCACTCCTCATATTTTGAGAAGAACAAGTCTTCATCACAAAACTAAGTTGAAGAAGAGACAACCTAGTTCTAAAAAACTTGTCAAACAAAATAAGTTTCTCTATATTAATTGCCAACTTTTAAAATCACATCGCGCATTCTTGCACCATATGCAATTATATATTCAAGGAAAATCAAACAAGTTTGAAAAAGAACCCTTAAGAACTAGAGCTTACATTCAGAAAGAAGCATTCGACCAACACTTGAATCATGGAGGAAATAGTAATCCCTCTTTATTCCCACAATTTTGTATCACTTATAACATAGCTCAACCCGAACCATCAACCCTTGAACAAGTAGAAGAATATTTTGTCCCTTTTGTCATAGAAAGATTCTATTAGATGCCCATTGTCACTCGCTCTCAATAAAACAAGCAAAGTGAACCACAACAAGAGTCAAGTATGGGTCATAGATTATCAAACCCTTTCGATTATACTGATCTGGGAGAAATAGATATCACTGAGGAACTTCTCCAAGAATGCCAAGAAACCCCCTCATTCTAAAAGCTTATGGAGAGACTCATAGAAACTGACAAAGAAAAATATATGCTCATGTTAATAAGAAAAGGAGTTAGACTTCCTGAAGACTTTGATACTGAAAACTTAAGGAAGGTCGATGAACAAATATTTAGGACAAGAACTCAAAATTACTCTTATCAAGAACAATAGAGAGAAGAAGAAATGCATGACCTTGAAAACATACCTGAACACAACCATGCCCAAACTAGGGATAATGAAAGGGAAGAACCTCTCGCTCAGTGAACAAATGCACCTATGGTCGCTCTTATGCAACAAATCCAAATGCTGCAAAGACAAATGCAAGAAATGCCATAGGGGACCAACATATGATACTCTTTGGATGAAATTTGTCCTTACCCCTTTGATAGGAGATTAAACATGATACATTTTCTTTCAAATTCAGATATACCCAAATATGATAAATACGATGGTAAGAGTGACCCTCGTGATCATGTTTGGGAATTTTGTACCATAAGCCTTGAATTTGCTCATGATGATACTTATTTCATGAGGTTATTCCCAAGAAGTTTGGGAGGGCAAACAATGGAGTGGTTGTCTAAACTTGCACCTCCCATTAGATCCTTTGATGAGTTGGTAAATAAATTTATCATGAAATACTCCTATAATATTCAACACGCGATCACCATGTTGGATGTATGTAATACCAAATAGAAAAACAATAAAACATTCATGGTGTTTCTTCAATGTCGGAGATGTATGGTTTCAAGATATCCTCGAGATGTGCCTGAAAATGAAAAGATGGAGATCTTTATCAATAATATAAATAGTGAGTTGAGTTATCTACTCAAGCTCCAATGTATACCATCTTTTTCTAAGTTGATCAAAAATGGAATCCAAGTAGAGGAAGCCTGCATCAAGAAAGGAACATTGAAGTTCTTTAAGGAATGAACTAATTCATCCAACACTCACTTTAACAACCAAAACAACAACAACACTTTAGACAAATCTAGGTTCTGGACCAGAAACAAAAACGTTGTTAATGAGGGAGGAACTGATGCTAATGATATGAAGTCCAAAAAACCAATTATGTCTTTATCAGGTAATCTACAAGCTAACAAGAATCAAAAGGGTCTTAACCAAGGCACTAACAATTATCCATAAAATACCAATCAGGGACCTTCAAATTCAAACACCAACAACAATTCCCAAACCAACAATAATACCCAAGGCAATAACACCAATCGAGGGAGTAATCCAAATCAAAGGGGTAACACCAACAATTTCCCAAATAGACGCATATACACACCATTGGGGAAATCCTTAGAATCAACATTTCATAAACTCCTGGCAAACAAGATTATCACATTGCCAGCCATAAAAAATTTCGAAACCCAGATCAAACCACCTTGGTGGAATGACTCGCATTAATGTGATTTTCATCGAAACAAAGGACATCACACAAATAATTGCATGAGGCTTAAAAATATTGTTCAAGATATGATCAATAGAGGCGATTTAACAGTTGATGGTCTCAAAACGAATGGTGATCATGATGCCTTTAAAAATCCTCTTCCAAATTACAACAAGGAAGGAGGTTCATCATCAAATGATACATGGGGAGCTTGCATAAATCATCTGTACGATAACACTATCAATCACATATCAACCAATGATAATCAGATAAATGTCATAAAGATCAAAGACAAACAAGACCATACATCAATCAATGTGACAACTAGAGCTCAAAAATATGTCTTGAAAGGGCATACATCAACATCAACCACTATCCCTAAGACTCAATATGATTTGGTAAGTCAACTGCAGAGAAATCCTACTCAGATATCCATACTCGAGTTTCTCAAACTCTTGCCAAAACATAAGGACATCTTGGAACAAGCACTCGTTGAAACACATGTGCCTCAAGATCTGGATGTTGATAAATTTCAAGCCATGGTGGCTCATATGAAAGGGCCTCATAATCTCACCTTTTCTGAACATGATAATATCTCTTTGAGTCACCCACATAATACTGCCCTTCATATTGAAGTCTTAGTCTACAAACATCGAGTTAAAAGAGTATTAATAGATGGAGGAGGTGGTCTCAATATTTGTACCTTAAAACTTATATGTGCATTAGGTTTCTCTGAACAGTCTATTGATCCACATAAAAAGATCACCATCAAGGCATATGATGATGAAGTAAGATCATCCAAGGGAATAGTGATACTACCTATTTAGGTAGGACCGATACAAAGGGACACTATGTGCCAAGTCTTATACATTGACTTAACATACAATATTTTATTGGGTCATCCTTGGATACATGAAATGCAAGTAGTACCTTCAACCTACCATTAGTATGTCAAATTCCCATATAATGGACAAGAGATTTCCATATCAGCTGACAATAACCCCTTTCAACATTGTAATTCTATGGGGGAAGCTCAAGACAACCTAGTTCCACACAACAAGGAAGCTCAAACTTCCTCAACACTAGATCATCATCAAGAAAATCTCAAATCTTTATCCATGGATTTTAAACAAAAGATGAAAATCAAAGAGAAAGGCATGGGAGAATACTCTTTTGAACCCATGTGCTTATCCAAATTGCCAACATCACCAAAAACTCATGGGCAACTTTCCACATTGACACATAAAGCAACACAGCCTATCACCAAGTTTGATGGCAAATTTATCCAATTGGGCACACTAGCACATGAATCAGAAGAGAAAGAAATCCTTAGTTGGCTATACAAGGATGAGGGAGAAGTCAGAGCTACTACTCTAGAGGTAGCTATACCAACACAACAGCATGGAAAAGGATTCCTGGTCATGCAATGAATGGGATACAATGGAAAAGGACCTATAGGCAAGCATCAAGAAGGCATTACAAAACCACTAGACCCTCCTGCACAATTTTCTCAAGACAAAATAGGACTGGGATATGGTCATAGCATACCCCCAAGACAAAAACAAAATAGATATCAAAAACCTCAGTGGAAAGAAAAGAAGAAATGCAACGAGGACTCATGGCAAGAGGCACTACACCAAGCAACAAAAACAATAAGGAAAGAGCGAGAACACCAAGAAAAAGAAAAATGACAAGAGGAGTTGACAATTCAAAAGGAAGAAGCATCTTATGAGAAAGTACACCATGTTCAGGAACCTATTCAAAACAAGGCAGAATCACCTCCTGAGGAAGTCACTACTCCCCAAGGAGAAATAGTGTATGAATAAATGCAAAGGGTACAAGCAGACTCTAATTTGGGATTTGAAAAAACTACAAGACTGGTATCAATTATCAAGGATCTCTTTTCACCCTACAACATACCTTTCCACAACACTGAAAGAATCTGAGACAATACTTCTGAAACTGATTCTAATGACTATGAATGGGGCATTTGTTCAAATGTTACTGAAGATGTCCCTAAAGGTGCTATACATACACCCCTTTCTTAGGAAGGACAAAGCACAGAGTCTAGATTACTTGAATTTGGTCCACACCATATCTATGAGGCTAAGGAAAACGAGTAGGGACACTACGAACAAGTCTAAATGAAAGATGCTACCATATAAGACCTTGACAATATCATTAACTTAACCAACATCCCAGACAACCTTAATGATACCTCT
This sequence comes from Cryptomeria japonica, assembly GCF_030272615.1. Lineage (NCBI taxonomy): Eukaryota > Viridiplantae > Streptophyta > Pinopsida > Cupressales > Cupressaceae > Cryptomeria > Cryptomeria japonica. The sequence goes on along the minus strand of NC_081414.1, from coordinate 605,836,197 downwards.
ATCATGACACTTACCATAGTCGACCTCGACCCACCAAATGACTCTCTACCACTCATATTTCTTGATTTGATAGACTGGTATGAACTTGAACACAATAACATACCTATTTTCCCATATGATGAATCTATTGTCCATTACCTATGTACAATCAACCCAAAAATAGACTCTACCAATGAATGAAATAATGATACCTACAATTGGGAGGGTGCTAAGTCTCTCAGTCGTAAAAATGAAAGAAACAAAGGATCTAATGTTGAAAACCAGTCACTAGCAACACTAGATCACAAAAAAGTAAAAATAAAGGATGCATCTGAGGGTGAAAACCTTTTTAAGGTGCCTAAGGATGGGAGACTTGACACTCTTCCTAAACACTATCAGGAGCAATCACCCATATTGATTGATCCTACTCAATCAATCAACATTGGTACAGAAGAAGCAGCTAAAAATATACACCTAGCAAAATCACTGACAGAAGAGGAAAAACTAGAGTTTATTAGATTCTTCACAGAAAAGCAAATTAATTTTTCTTGGTCCTATGCTGATATGCTCAGACTAGATCCAAACTTAATCATGCATCATTTATCTATTGCTTCAGGAGCTAAGCCAGTCAAACAGAAATTAAGAAAGATGAATCCGCATGTAGCATTAATGGTCAAGATTGAACTAAAGAAGTTATTAGACGTCAGATTCATTCGACCTATAGACTATGCTGAATGGATTTCAAACATTGTACCAATTTCAAAACTAGATGGAAGCATCAAAATATGAATAGATTTTAGAGATGTCAACAATGCTTGTCCAAAGGATGATTTTCCTTTGTGCAACATCGACATAATTGTGGACCTCACAATGGGCCATGCAATGCTCTCATTAATGGATGGTTTCTCTCACTATAATCAAATCAACATAGCCCCAGAGGATCAAGATAAGATGACGTTCACCTATCCTTTGGGGAATGTATTGTTGGAACGTCATGCCTTTTGGCTTGAAGAATTATGGGGCAACTTATCAAAGAGAAATGATGACAATCTTCCATGATATGATGCATACCTTCATGGAGGACTATGTAGATGATTTACTAGCTAAGTCATTCACCCGGGAAGAACATCTAGGCATATTAGATAAAATATTTCAAAGATTGGAGAAATTACAAGTTAGGCTAAACCCTAAGAAGTGTGTCTTCGAGGTGACATCGGGCAAATTATTAGGCTACATTGTGTCAGCAAAGGGCATTGAAGTAGATCCAGTGAAGGTACAACCCATCATGGAGATGCAACCTCCCAAGAACATTAGTCAACTTATATCTCTACAAGGACGATTGTAGTCAATCAAGTGATTCATAGCCCAACTAGCAGATAAAAGTCTACCATTCAATCATCTGCTACATAATAACATACCATTCATATGGGAAGCCAAGTGTGAGGAATCATTCTATCAAATCAAGCAATATCTAATGAACCCACTAGTTTTTGTACCACCAATAGAAGAAAAGCCGCTCATTCTCTACATATCAACAACAGACATATCATTGGGGGTACTGTTAGCACAAGAAAATCAAGAAGGCAAGGAATGAGCTATATATTACATCAATGGAACATTAAATGGATATGAGCTAAATTACACATTCATTGAGAAGGCTTGTTTAGTTGTAGTATTCACCTCTCAAAAGTTTTGACATTACATGCTAGCTCACACAATCAAGCTAGTAGAAAAAATTGATCCTCTCAAGTATTTACTCAGCAAAGTAGCTCTCACAGGCTGACTGGCTAAATGGGTCATGATTCTAAGTGAGTTTGATAGCCAATACACAAAACATCAAGCTATCAAGGGACAAGTAATTCCAGATCAATTAGCTGAAGCACCACTACCAGATAAGCAACCAATGAAGGTAGAATTTCCAGATAGGGATGTCCTTACTATTACACTCAAGCAATGGACCCTGTACTTTGATGGTTCCTATACTCAACATGGCTCATGTGTCGTCATCTTGTTTGTCACCCCTGAAGGACACACCATTCCAAGATCATATAGACTCATGTTTCCATGCACCAATAGCATCGCTAAGTATGAAGCCCTAGTCATAGGAATCAAAATGGCTATGGAATGGCGAATCATGGAATTTAAGGTCTATGGAGATTCACAACTAGTTATAAATCATATTAGTAATGAATATCAGACTAAGGATGACAAGCTACTGCCATAAAAAAGAATGGTAGATTACTTCAAACAATACTTTATACACATCACCTTCACGCAAATACTAAGGTTGGGTAACATAGCGGCTGATGCAATGGCTACTATCGCTTCATTGCTACAAATTCTAGAGCAATAGAGTCATTATGAGTTCCTGGTAGAGCAACTATTTTCCCTAGCCTATGACAATTCTGCTTCCCACGTCAACTATGCCTTAACTGGTTCAGACTCTGCTTTTTATGGGACAATCTATGAATATCTTAAAACAAATACCCTACCCATTGACTTATCTCGTAATCAAATACACTATTTTATCTAGCAAGCCACCCGTTATACCCTAACCACTGACACACTTTACCATCAAGGTCTAGATGGTACTCTTGTTCATTGCCTTGATCGTAATGAATATGAATCTGCTTTACACGAGCTTCATGAGGGTATCTATGGTACACATTCAAGTGGTCCTACTCTCACTAAAAAACTTCTGAGAATGGGATATTACTGGCCGACAATGGAGAAAGACTCTTATCAATCTACAAAGAAATATCCTAAGTGCCAAATTCATGGCAATATTATCAATGCACCAGCACAAGAGTTGCAGCCACTTACAACATCTTGGCCTTTGTGTTAGTGGGGACTTGATTTAATAGGGAAAATCCATCCTTCATCTTCAAATGGATAGAAGTTCATTATCACTGCAAGAGAGTATTTCACAAAATGGATTGAAGAAGTCCCCCTGACCACAATAACTAGAAAATAGATTGCCTCATTCATTCTCAATTATCTAATTTGTAAATATGGCATTCCTAGTTCCATCATCACAGACAATAGGAGTCCTTTTAGAAGTTAGGATGTGTGAGAACTATGTGAGTGATTCAAATCCAACATCGTTTCTCTACACCTTACTACCCACAGGCAACTGGTCAAGGAGAGGCATCAAATAAAACAATCTTGAAAATTCTAAAGAAGACAGTAAATGATGCGAGTAAGGATTGCCATGTACAACTCAATCTGGCACTTGGGGCATACAGGACTAGAATCAAGACACCTACGTGAGCTATGCCATATTCATTGATGTAAGGATTAGAAGCAATTTTACCTCTTGAGGTAGAAATCCCATCACTTAGAGTATCTTTAAAAGGCCTCATACCAAATGAGGAGTATCGGGTAAACAGATTACAAGAACTAGAGCTTCTGGATGAAAAATGACAACATGGCTATGATCACCTCAAAGCATACTAGCAACACATGTGCAAAAGCTACAACCACAGTCATCCCTAGGATTTTTAAAGTCAGAGATCTTGTACTCAAATAAAATCCCAGAAATCAATAGGATCGAGAAAAGAAGGGGAAATTTGAACCTAATTGGTTAGGTCCCTATGTTATCATATCAGCCTATGGATCAGGCGCCTATCAGATAACAACTTTAGAAGGAGATGTGCTCGATGAACCAACCAACAAAATCCATCTAAAGAAATTCTATACTTGAGTGGCCTAATGCATGAAAAAGTAAAAAACACAAAAAACTGAAAAAAAAGAAAAATACAAAAAAAATCAGAAAAACAAAAAAAAATGCAATAAAAAAAAGTGGTGAAAACCTAGCAACAGGCACTATTTGTGAGGGAAAAACTCCTCTATCTATCATTACTCATATCTTTTTCATCTGAAGTCAAAGTTAATGGCCATCGCCCAACACTTTCTATGCAACATTATCCCGAACATACTTAGCATAGTCACTGTCCTGGCTTATCTGAAGATTAGTTCATTATATCCCACCATGGCTTGGTAATCACTATGAATATCCACATCAATCAATATCTATAACTAGGGGCAATGTTCCTCTGACTTCAAAACATCCCAACCACAAGCAAACAAAAATCACAACACACTAAGGACACCCTGTCAACAACAGCTCATCTGTAGAGAAAACGAGACACTGATCCCATTAACAACTTCAACACATACATGATGGATGATTTTCTAGATTATAATTTGTTTACTTCTCGCATAAAGTTTTGACGGTTTTTCACTTCAAAAATTTTGAATCATTGGATCTCCTACATTTCTCAATTATGCATCGAGCTAGAGAAAATCGCAGGGGAGTCTAATAATTTTTTGGTTTTCTATCTATGAGGCGATCACTTGTATTGTGCAAATTTGGTCTTGAGACATGATTGGAAACATATCACTGAAGACATTGTTCCACTTTACACATATAAAGGGTTAAATCTTGTCTATTTATATGCAAGCAACACTCAGGTCATCTTGGTTTAATTATACCTCGACGCTTGTGCCATCTTGCAATATTAAAATCCATGTACGTTTTACTCAGGTCATTATGGTTCAATTATACCATTATGCTTGTATAAACTTCCAACATATCAAAACCTCAATGATGACAAACAAAAACAAAGCAAAGACATGTGACTACATAGGAATGACAATGAGAAAAAGAGGGTGATCAATTAGTTGCATATCATTTTACACTTGCATTTATCTACATATCATTATCATACATCTCATTTTCAAGATACATCTCACATCGTATCATTATCATACATCTCACATAGTATCATTATCATACATCTCATTTTCAATATACATCTCACATCATATCATTATCATACATCTCATTTTCAAGATACATCTCACATCATATCATTATCATACATCTCATTTTCAAGATACATCTCACATCATATCATTATCATACATCTCATTTTTAAGCTACATTTCACATCATACGTCAACAAAATCAAGATAAATAAAGCATCATCATATTTTCATCTTTATCGCTCATACATCATAGTAAAAAAATCACAAGCATTACCATCTAAACATTTCATTATCATCATCACAACATCATATTAATACATATCATAAAAACATCATTCATAATGCATCACATATGAATCAGAGAAATCAGTGCCACATATATATTTCTCTCAAAATGGTCAAAATGAACAAGGGATGTCATGCCTATCAAAATACAATAAAATGATCAGAATACAATAGAGACAAGTCTCTCAGGTATGACTATCTCCTGAGGCTGACGATCTCGCAGCAGATGTCCCAGCTCCTAGATCCCCCCTTAGGTGGATCACGTTGAGAAGGCCACATAACACCTCTGATCTCTGTCCCCATCTAACTCCGACCAGACCAACTGGTTGCATAACTAAGAGCTTTCTGCACTCTAGGGACTAGATCCTCATATAACCTCTTGTAGTACTTAGCCACCATGGCCAAGTATCGTATCTCTCTCAGTGTGTCTCTCATAGGGGCATCAGTCACCGCTCTCGCCAAGATATCTGCATGAGCCTCTGCTCAACCTAGGCACTCTCTCACCGTGTCCTAATCTGTTGTGATCTGCATAATTTGATGCTACTAAGCTAGTACCTGTGCCTACAACTCTTGCACTGTAACATGCATCACTCGAATCTACAAATCCTTTCGATGTGATGGTACCCTAATCTGCACTAGTACTTGAGTGGTGACACCACCTATCCCTATCCTAGGCATCAGTAGAGGTAACACATCTTATCTCCTTTGCTGGGTCAGCTGCCTAAACTCCTCTACCTCGCCCACTCTACCAACTCCACCAACTCCAAGAACCAAACCTCCTCTCCCTCCATCACCACCCTATTGTCTATCTAATCTAATCTCTCCTCCTCTCCCTCTCCTCCCTCCATCTCCTCCTCTATCTCCCTATCTCCATCTACCACCTCCTCTCCCATCTCCTCCACCATCTCCTCCATCATCTCCACCTCCCTCCTTTCCCTCCTCCTCTCTCTATCTAACTCCCCCTTGCCTCTCCGGATGCTCATCCTCCTCATCGTTAAAAGTAGGTAACATCTTTGCTAGATCCGATATCCATGCCACTAGATGTGCCATGAAGTAGGTTGAGAACTCCTCTATCATCCCAACATCAACAATCCTAGCCCCATAATCCCAAATTTGTCCTACTAAAAGTATGTGCTCCTCCACGGCTGCTACACTATCTACCATAGGACCCCACTCAGGCACATCCTATCTCCAGACAACATATAAGCAAGCTCCTTATCGTATTCCCTGCTATCAACCATACTACTATTGAACATGGTTATGCAAAAATTTCTCAATAATAAAGGGCATCCACCTAATCAAATATCTAGACATATAAACATAGGGCATCTCTAGCCCATCCTCCACCCATACCTCGCAGTCCATATACGGTCTCCAGATGACCGTATCATTATCATCTAATTCTCTCCACCAGTGCTCTAGTTTTCCTAGCTTACGTTGGAAAACTATACCTATATATCTATATGCATATGCCCACCCAGCTAGCCTATCCCTATCTACAATTGGTCTCGCCACAGGAATGTGCTCCGAAGACCACACCTATAATAGTGTCACTCTAGTTGATAAATTGTTGTATCCTAGATACACCACCTGGTGAAGCTCTTTATAAAGCTAAGCTAACATGCAAGACCCCCATGAAAACCTATGTCCTTGTGTAACTATGTCCTCCAAAACCAATCCCCATCCAATAGCTAGTCCCTTCGACCTGTGGTCGGGACACAAGAATCCACCAACGAAACCTGCTAAAACAGTGAGTAAAGGGGCATAATCAAGATCCACAAACTCCTACCATGGGATATCATATCCACAAATCTGATCATTCTGGAAGATGTAGCAGAGAGCCTCTATCCCACCCTCAGTCTTCTCATATGGCAACAAGTCCCCCACAATCAAAATTCACAGAATGTGATAATAGTCGTCAGGTGTAAGTGTTATCTCGTTAGTAGCCAAATGGAAGGTGTTTGTATCACTGTGCCACCTCTTCACCAAATTCGTCAACAAACCTCGGTTAATGATATACCAAGGCATGCCTACGAAAGAAGTCAAACCGCATCTCTCAATCACATCCCTATCAGTCTGTGTCAATCGCGAAATAAAGGACCACAGCCGCAAAAATCGCTCTCGTGACTGAAGTACACCAAGTTGTGCCTGCAAAACAACAAATGTCCATCATTAGTTCCCACATCTATCTGATATATCCAATCAATACAAAATCAACTTGAAACAACGAAGCCTCAAATCAAGTCCCATATTGAAATCAATCAAGTTCTATATCACAAATCAAGCATCATATCAAGAAATCATATCCTAGATCCATATCAAAAATCAAAGACTCATAACGCAAGCATCGTATCGAGAAATCATATCAAAGATCCATATTGAAAATCAAAGACTCATAATGCAAGCATCATATCGAGAAATCATATCCCAAATCCATATCAAAAATCAAAGACTCATAATGCAAGCATCATATCGAGAAATCATATCAAAGATCCACAATGTAAGCAACTCAAAAATCCATATCACAAGAATCATATCAAGAACCATATTGGAAATCATGAATCGAAACTCATATCGGACATCAATTTCCATCGCAAGGCAAAAACCAAAGATCCATATCAATAGAAAATCAGGATTCTCATTCAAACAAACAATCAGCTTGGCATTTCATAACGAAAGTAATTTCAGTGAACTCTCAATCCTCATATCAAGACTTGGACATCATCACAGCAGGAAAAAAATTGGCTTGAAACCCATCCCAAAACACTCAGCAGGCACTTATTCACCCCTAAACCACCTCCCTCATCTATTTCCCCCACAACGCATTCTCCAAAATCATTTTCTACCAACTTTTTTACCCCACATGCCAAAGCAGTCCTTCCACGTGCTAAGCTTCTAGACATGCGCTATCCTACTCCACCTATGCACTAAAATATTTCTTCTATGCACTAAAAGACTCAATGCGCTATCCTAAATCACCTATGTGCTGAAATCTTTAATTTATGCACTAACATATTCAATGAGCTATCCTACATTCCACATGAGCAAACTTGTTTCACATATGCGCTAAAAGACCCTATGCGCTATCTTGCACCTGTGATACCCTACAAAACAGGCCTATGACGCTACCTAACTAGGCTACCCTACGCACTACAATGCTTATCGTATGTGTTATGTGAGACATCCTACACACTAAAACAATGGAAATCAAATAAAAAACTAAAAAACATGACCAAAATTGACAAAATAAATTAAAAACATGGCAAAATTTAGGTGAATTATAGGTGGACCATATGCAGCGGGCCTCCGATATCGACAAATGCACTCGAATCGGTGAGAAGCATAAGGAACCAACATTTTTCATCAGAGCAAAGGTGTCACAATCACAAGGAGACAAATGTGCAAATGATAAGAATAAAATCACTTTTTACCTTTTTATAGGGTAAAAGTCAAAAAGGGTTAGTAGGTGGGGCATGCATTTTGGTCATTTTCTCGCTTATAATCTTATCACACATCATTTTTTGGGAGATGAATCAATTATACTGCATTCAACATAGTCAAAATTTCAAAATGTAATTAATTCAAAAATGCTTATCAAATCAACAAATTTTTCAAAATACTTGACTCATCTCCTGAGGGGGCACCATTAATATCATTTATCAAATCTGGGGCACGACATCATCATTTCGACATCTCGATGCAAACATCATATCCAACAAAATTTTATTTGAATCAACATGTGTACACACGTCACTTCAAAGAAGGGCAAAATGTAGACATATAAAAATGACCACTTTCCTAAGTGACTATTTAATATTCATTTTAACCTCATTCCTCTATTTAATTAAGTTCTATTTAATTAAATTATTTACATTCATCTATTTGATTAAATGAATTACTTTATTTATTTAATTAAGTTCACTTAAGCCTTTTCTACCCCTTTGATTAAATAAAACACATTATTTAATTAATTCCCCCTTTTCCCCTTTTAATTAAATTTACATTTAATTAAATTGTTCATTACAAATAAATAAATCTAATTTATTTATTTAAATCCCCCACTTGTATTTATGCAAGTTGCATCTATTTTAGTTAAAATAAAGTAATTTATTTTAATTAAAATTCCCCTCCATCCACTTGCATTCTCCTATATCTCCCACTTGCCTCTCTAAACTCCCTTCTAGTTTCTTCTAATCAATTCTAATTTAGCCTAATCCATCTCCTAAATATTGTTGCATCCCTAAGAAATGGGAAGTCACTTCTCAAATCCTCAAAGTCTTTGAAAACCATTAAAGGCTTTATGTCTTCAACAAGTTAACCTTGAAAGTGTTCCAAATCATTAATGGTTAACTCAACCCTCTTGCATGATTAGAGACTTTCTCTCTAACTCAACCTTCATCTAACCCAAGGGTCTCATCAAGCATCCATGGCTTTACCCATGGTTATCCCTTTAACCCTTGCACAAGAGTTTATCCTTTAGGTAAAAGCTTTATCCAATGGATAACCTTAACCTCACCTTAACCCTTACCTCCTAGGGTAACCATGAGGTCTTCTCAAGAATTTAATGCTTCTTGCATCTCCTCTCAAGTAGTCTTATGTTGACAATTGCCACCATTTCATTGGTGAGAATTATAAACATGGATTGATTAACTTTCAATCCTAGCCCTTGTTAAGATTATCCAATCTTGACCATCCATTGCCCCATTTTTCCTATAAATAGAGCCCTCCTTCTATCAATTTCATATCCAAGTCTTTAGTATTAGACTTATAGGTATTTTACTAAGTATCTAACATAATCATTTTAAATCAGGCATTTAGCCTCTCTTTGAATAGAAATCATCTAAATAAGCATTTTTAGAAGCATTTCTATTATCATAGCATTCTCATATTAGATTAGTATATCATGTTAGGATAGATTTTTACTAATATTTTATCTTATCATCATATCCATGCTAGTTTAATTCATACTAGATTTAATATCATGCATAACTAGGAATGCATTCATATTATGTTGATCAATATCCCTCATTCTCATAGTTGTCATTCCTAAGTCATATTGCTCAGTGATATGAGAGCAAAGGCATTGGCTTGACGGATCCTGTGAGATAGAGAACAATGGAATGTCCCTTGGGAAGTTGAGCTATTCAACGTAGCTCCATAAATTGAACCAAGAGTCCCATTGGTGTGTGGACTTCTCTAGAAACCAAAATTTACATTTCATCACACCACTTTTACCACACACACAAACCACCAGTATGTACCCCTAACCTAGCTTCATGTTTTGAGTAGAGTAGAATTTATTACGGGCATTAATGATGGTGAAAGGGTATCGGGGCATAGACGTTGATCATCCAGTCAATGTTTGCATATGGGGATCATCAATGATATGACAAATCCTCATCTACACATGCAAAATATTTTCTACATAGGTATCAATCAAGCGATCAATGTCTATGATGAAGGGGATAGGGGGAAGGGTGTGGATTGAGGACCATCATCTGCACTCTACAAAATGGTACCCAGGTTGCGGATTCAGAATCTTCCCAAGGAGAAACACCGTCTCCACTTGAAATTGAAAGGGGGTAAAAATAAATGAATGAAAATAACTTGAGAGGCTTCAAGAGGATGTCCCAAGGTGTGGGAAGGGGAGAAAAAGGGAGGGGATAAGGAAATTAGAAGAAATGGGTTGACATCAGTGTATTCATGGATGCAAGAGACACTGAGTTTACTACAGTAATGAGAGTGTTGGCCTCCCATGATCCAATATTGGTGCAGTCTCACTAGGATAGAGAGGGATATGCTATACCATATCAAGTTGTGCTAGGTGCATGAGTGGCTGAGGATCTCGGTGCACACAATGATTATGACAATGCTCATGGAGCATTGTCATAGTGACACATGTTCATTCCATCTGCATATTGGAGAGGTATCTATTACACTAAAGGATGTATGGCAAATCTTACAAGAACCTATTTGTAGTGTGATCTCAAAGTATCAATTTGAGCATAGGGATCACTGCCTTTAGCACATGTGTCAGAAGGATGATCTCTCTATAGACAAGACACAGATGGTGTTGGAGTAGGCCATAGAGAGGCCTCAAGGGATGGCACAACTACTTTGTATATTTGTGGCTTGATTAGTGGTCGAATGATGCTTGATCTCAGTGGGCATGGCTTATCTATCGACTAGTCGAGGTGTCTCTATCACATCATGGAGGATGGAGTACAGTTTTCCTAGGGCATGATATTCTTGGGCAATTGTATCACAATATTCACATGTGTGTCTATCAGGGATACAAGAACTTGGGGATTGGTGTGACACTACTACATATATGGTCATTCGAGCATATAGTGGTATTTCATCCCCATTAAGAGTCAAGGAGAAGTAACTGCAGTACCCATATGTGGATAGATATGGAGGATTATTGCATTATACCCAAGTGGGGTTGATGAGATACTGGCATCGCTATAGCGATGAGATGATGGACTTCACCTATCATCCATACAAACTATGTGAGCAGTGGGCAGAGCATGCATATGTTTTATCCATTGTTCAGACTTAGTGTTGATTGATGGGCTAGACAGTCCACATGATAGACCAGTACCTACCTCACTAAGTGATGAGCCAATTTGACATTCAATAGTTTATAATAGGTGAGGAGTGCACGCATCCCTGAGTCACTTGAGAGATAGGAACATGGAGAGATTCCATAGGCCCATTAGAGGTGCAAAATAATTGGACAAGGATGATTCCTATGGATTAGAACCCAAGGCTGGATGTGATCGATTCCAGGTGTACAGGTGCCTACACAACATGTTTGGAGTTCCAATGACCATCACAACTTATGATACTAGGTGTGCTATCACTGGATGAAATGACTTCAACAGTGGATCAGGTTGTAGAAGGAGATGGAGATGACAAAGGAGATGGAGGCAGAGGAGTCAAAGTAGGAGCTAGAGGAGATAGGAGGAGATAGATATCTAGGAGAGAGTAGAGGATAGGCTGGGGGAGAGGAAGACCTGGCCCACAAGTATAGGTGCAAGAAACACCGATATAGGGACAAGGATAGACATAGATCCCAGTTGAGAAACCACCAATAGTACCTCCACTAGTATAGTATCCTTAGGTTCTGCAACAATTGCAAACATTGGTACCATAGCTATAGCCATGGTTATATATTTCATAGGCTACCCTAGACTAGGTTACCCTAGAGAGGGATATAGAGAGGGCTCGGTTAGTGAGTTTGTAGGATGAAGTGGCTAGAGAGAGGGAGCGAGTTGAGGGTGAGTGAGCTTGTATAAAGAGTTTGTTGACAGAGGTGGAGAGGACATAGGTAGAGACGCACTCCCTATGGGTGTCTCTCGAGGCAGTGACTATGGAAAGGGATGCCTTTAGGATAGAGGTCGATGCAACCACAAAGGTCCTTTAGGAGGCTCAATTAGGGGAGTTGTTGAAGAGGATTGAGAAAATTGAGGTAGAGCCCGATGGATTGAGGGCCTAGCTAGCACAAGCATGGGCTGATGTCACTTAGATCAGAGGTGAGAAAGATGTGGCAAGATAGGTACTAATACTAGCTGTTAGCATTATGTCATATGTTGTCATTGATATCAAATCTTGTGGTCCATATTAGGTCCCGATATGGTGTGTTGAGAAGATGTGTGTCTATGAGATGTGTTGAGTGTTTGGAGGTTTCCCAAATTTCTTGAATGGCTAGGATTTTTGGAAGATGTGTTGATGATACTACTCAGTTCTATTTTTGGGTTTGAATTGATCTAGAAGTTGATGCTTTTTGGTTTGGACATTGAAGTTTTGAAACAATAGTTGCATAGCGTGTAGATAATATTTTGGGTTCGGCTTTGGTGATATATGTAACATCTTGATATGTTCAATGAGGAACGTTGTAAGGATGTCTACTTTTGTTTCCTTCCCACAACTAGAATATTTAGTGGAGACCTATTTTAGATCTCTATCTTGGCCGATATTTAGAATTATTCTTTTAGAGATAGTATATGTAGGAGGATGATTTGAATGAGTTTTAGCATAGATTTTTTTGTTGAAGATATGCAAGATTGCAAGAATCCAGTTGGTGTGTTAGATTTGTGTTGCATATTGTTACCAAAAGCAATTTTGGCTGTGCAAATTGTGTTTCAATGGGGGATTCTCTTTATCTTTCTTTCTTCTTTGGCATTGAGCCTTTTCTATGCAGTGAGCCCTCTAGTAGTGAGCCTTTCTAGGTAGTGAACCCAACTGTAATGAGAATATTGGCATTGAGCCACCTTTTGTAAAAACCACCTTAATCGGTGTCACCTGAATTGAGAATTAATATTTTCCATGGTTTTTCCCTTCTTGGGTTTTCCACATAAATTCTGGTGGTTCTCTTGTCTGATCTATTATGTGCATATGCTTTCTTGTTTATCTATTTTATCAATTTTGCTAATAGTTTCAAATCTATGAATGAAGTTTAAATGAAAGATTTAATTGTTAATTGATTCACCCCCCTCTCAGTTGCCTAGATATTTAGCAATTGGTATTAGAGTTGTGGTTCCTTGATATAGAGCTTAACTGCTTGAGGTAGATCCTGATTTGATGGCACACAAATTATCCATTCCTAGCTTTGAAGGATTTGATTATAGTTTCTTGAAAGTGAAGATGAGGGATTATTTGGTTTCTCTAAGTTACAACACTTGGAAGGCTATGGAGACTAAGTATGTTCAACCAACAAATGGTCTTACTACTTTGGATGAGATTTAGGCCTATGAAGAAAATGAGAAAGCAAGGTACACTATATTCAGTGCATTATCAAAGACTGAATTGATAAAACTTATCTCTTTGAATACTACTTATAAGATTTGGTAGATCCTCAAAGATATCTATGAAGGAATTGAGAGAGTTAAGTTGACAAAGAGGCTAACATCTAAGAAAAGGTATGAAAACCTCAAGATGGAAGAAGGAGAAGACATTGTAAGCTATTTTGAGAAGGTTGACAATGTTGTGAATGAAATTAGAGAACTTAGAGGCAATTGAATGATGAAGATGTGATTGAAAAAATCTCGATGATACTACCAGTAAGATAGAATGATAAGATTGCAACTATTGAATAAACCTATGATATGAAGAAGTTCACCAAAGAGCGGTTGTTTGGTACCCTAACTGCATTTGAAGTAAGAAAGTTTGGAAAGGACAGAAAAATCAGAGACAACATTCAAAGCATCTGAAGATGGTCTAGATGATGAAGAGAGCCTGAATGAGATAGAAGCAAATTGTGTGAGGAAACTGAATAAAGGCATCAACAACTACAAAGGGATGATGCAGGTATTTCACATGATGAATTAGGCTATGAGGAAGGTGATTGTTTATTTCTGGTAGAAAAGGATGCTCCTAAGTTTGATATTTCTAAGACTATTGCTAATGTATTTCATGCTAGAAGAGATACGAATGAATGGTTCATAGATATTAGATGTTCAAATCATATGACTGGTGATAAGAGTAAGTTCACAAAAATTGAAAAATATGATGGAGGTTCTATTAGGTTTGAAGATGATTAGATAACACAAATTGTTGGGATTGGTTCAATTACTTTTTATGGAAAACATAACATTGATAATGTTTACTATGTGAAAGGTTTGCATCATTCTTTTGAGTGTTGAACAGATGTGCAAAAATGGATGTGAGATCTAGAAGGAGTTTGGAACGGTTATTGCAACTGGAAGAAGAACAAATGAAAAAATGTATTATCTGGAAGAAGCTACAAGACATTGTTTAATATCTCAACTTGATAACAACTAGCTATGGCACCAGAGGATGTGTCACATCAACTTTGAGAACCTAGTACATATTAGTTTAGGGAGTGTAGTAAGAAATCTACTGAGATTGACTAAACAAGAGAACAACATCTACAAGGAATTTCAAGTAAGGAAATAGTCAAGGAGCACATTCAGAGGAAAAAAATACTTTTCCACTAGAATACTAGATTTGGTTCACACTAATCTTTGTGGTCCAACTTGGACAAGGAGCTTGCAAGGTGAGAGGTATTTCATGTTATTGATTGATGATTATTCTAGGATGACTTGGGTTGTATTTCTAAGAGAGAAGTCTGAGGCATTAGAGAAGTTCAAGATATTCAAGGCAAAAGTTGAGAATGAGGTTGATAGGAAAATCAAGTGTTTAAGATCTGACAGAGGTGGAGAATTCATTTCTGATGATTTCAATGACTTTTGTGAGAAACATGGCATTATAAGACAATTATCTGTGCCCCAGACACTACAACAAAATGGTGTAGTGGAAAGGATGAATCAAACTATATAGGAGGTAGATAGAAACATGATAAAAGGAGCACAATTATCAGAAATTTATTAGAGAGAAGCATTTCACACAAAAGCATACACTCTTAACAAAATATTGTACCAATAGAAGTATGGGAAGACATCCTATGAACTTTGGTATGGTAGAACCCCGATAGTGAAATATTTCAAAGTATTTGGAAGAAAATGATATATACGGAGAGATGAGGATAATCTTTGAAAGTAGAGTAGATAAAGGCATATTCTTAGGCTACTCAACAAAGAGGAAGGCATACCGATGTTACAACAAAATTTTGAATAAGATTGTTGAAAGTGCAAGTGTAAAGGTTGATGAGATCACTTCAAAGATTCAAAAATAGTAGCAGAGTATGAATTTGATGAGCCCAAAGAAGAGAAAAAGGAAGAAGAAAAAAATTCTAGGAAAGAATGATCAAGATGCTTCGGCATCTACATCCAAGCCTCCAAGGTATATTTGAAAGAATCATTCAGAAGACTGGATTATTGGAGATAAGACTGAAGGTGTTATCACGAGAAGTAAAGTAGCTCAAGAACAAGTTTTGTTATGTTTACTATCAAAAATTGAGCTAAAGATAGTAGAAGAAGCTTGTAATGATAAGAATTGGATAAAATCAATGAAAGAAGAGCTAGATCAGATTAGAAAAAATCAGACATGGGAATTAGTCAATAGATCAAAAGACAAGAATGTGACTGGAACTAAATGGGTATTTCAAAACAAGCTAGATGAAGATGGAAAGGTTGTAAGAAACAAGGAAAGGTTGGTTTGCAAAGGACACACTCAGATTGAAGGCATTGACTTTGATGAAACTTATGCCTCGATTTCTTGATTGGAGGCAATCTGGATGTTCCTGACATTTGTAGCATTCAAGAACTTCAAGGTTTATCAAATGGATGTAAAATCAACATTCTTGAATGTAGAATTGAAAGAAGAAGTTTACATTAAACAATCAGAAGGTTTTAGGTTGAGAGATGATCCAAACATTGTTTGCATATTTGAAAAAGGCTTTGTATGGACTAAAACAAGCCCCTAGGGCCTGGTATGGAAGGCTAGACAAGTACTTGACTAATCAAGGATTTCAAAAATGGTCAACTGACAATAGTTTATACTTCAAGATTGATCAGGTAAAATCCTAATTATTATGGTATATGTTGATGATATAATATTTAGAGGAAATGAAGGTATGTGTAGAAGATTTGCTAATGAAATGCAAAAAGAATTTGAAATGTCTATGATTGGTGAGTTGAATTTCTTCCTTGGTTTGAAAGTTAATTAGAATGACAAAGGAATTTTCATTTCTCAGTCTAAGTACATCAAAAAGTTGTTAAAGAAGTTTGGGTTCAAGAATTCTAAACTAGTGTGTACACCTATGACCACCGGATGCAAGTTAACCAAAGATGATAAATCTCCTAATGCAGATACAAGCTAATATAGATAAATGATTGGAGAACTATTATATTTGACTGCTACTAGATTGTATATCATGTATGTAGTATGTTTGGCAGCCATATTTTAGAAAGAACCAAAAGAATCACATGTTGTGGTAGTAAAAAAGAATTTTTAGATATCTTAAAGGCACAAAAGAGTTTGGTTTGTGGTATCCCACCTAAGCTCATTTTTTACCTTGATAACTTATACAAATGCAGACTGGGCTGGAAGTGTTGATGATAGAACCATTGGGCCAAACTATATATGTAACATGATCTGGTCTCACTTCATTTGACCCCTCTCTCCCCAATTCTAGTTTTTTGGGTGTTCGTAGAGAACAATACGGTGTTATGTATAGAATCTGCACCAATATAAACCCCCCACCCTACAGGGGAACGCAATACCTATAGTTGGGTGGGTGGGAATAGGATCCCCTAAAATTGTATGGTTGGGTGGGTGGGAAACTACCCTTTCATGTCCTCCAAACCACCCTAGTTCAGGTGTTCATAGGGAAACACCGTGGAGGTATATGGCATTGAAGGTGCCTAGGAGAGGAGTTCAGTACCTAAAGATCTGGGGCAAGGGAGACATGAGGACTAGAGTTTGACCTGATTGCTTTCATTTGACCCCCCACTCAAACAACTAACTCTTTTCTTTAATCTGGCTCTACCGCCCAATTAATTATAATAGTAGGGGAATTTTCCCTACTATTCTATGGGCCAGTCACCCCATCTCAGAACTATAGGTGAGGTAGGGGGTCAGGTAGCCTAGCTATAGATAGTAGGGGGGACCTTTGGATCAAGAATCTGTATCCAAGGTGAAAAGGTTGGGTCCGCTTGCTTGGGTGGGTGGATATAGTTCCGGTACAAGTGGGGGAGTATTCTTTCTTGGCTCTCGATTGGTTGCTTGGTTGAGTAAGAAGCAAGACTATAATGCCCACCAAAATACCCTAGAGAAATTAACCAACTAACTAACAAATAGAGATAAATTTTTTAAAATACTTAACTAACACAACACTTATATCTCAAATACACATATGCAATTGATTAGACATCTACTAATTATACACATGATCAATTATATGAACTCAATACACAAGTGGAATAAATGTCAATTCATCAATCAACATTCCATAGGGTATCTCAATGTCATTACCTAATATGACATTAAGTGCATGAACATGACTAACATCATAGAATTTCATCACATTCTAACATCTTCATTTGATTCTACATCCATATCTTAACATTTACTTCTTACAATAATATAAGAGACCATCCATTTAATTAATTAATCATAATTGCATTCCTCTAAATCCAATTACCAATTATTCCATTACTAAGAATCACATACAACATAACTAATTATTTTCCTTTAATAAGAACTAATCTTTCCTCATCATCATAACTCCAATCTTATAATTGTTCCAAGAGACAAGCACAAAAAGGAAAATAACTTCTTTTCCATCAATCATATAAAAACTATTCCATCCAAGGCTATTCCAATGACAATTTATTCAATTACAATCTATATCCATATTTCTATAAATGAACAACATCCAAGATACAACATAGAACCAACTTAGGATTATAATAACATATTCTAATACAAATACCATGATCTCAACCTACTACATTATTTCCATTATAGAAGAATTCAATATTCTTTACATCAATATATGATATTCAATCTACAAATACAATTATCTCAAGAATGGCACATGAATCATATTAAATCGATCTTCTCCAACAATCCATCAAATAACTAAAGAAATAAGGAATCCATATCCATGCACAAGAGCATCCAACAAAGAACATCCCAATGGAAGAATGCATCAAACCACCTGACCATGTGGAACCAAAAGAACCACCCCTCATGCTAGGAGATGACAAAAGATCCCACACACACTCTAGACCTAGGTTGACACCTAACAATCAAAGGACATAAACCATGACAACTACACAAACGAGAGAGACCACATAGTAGTAACACAAGTCACAACACATGGCTAAGAAAAAGCAATAAAACTCCCAGAGGTATATCAACAATCATTACATAAGGAATAAGGACAAATGT
The DNA here is from genome assembly GCF_030272615.1 of Cryptomeria japonica. Taxonomy (NCBI): domain Eukaryota; kingdom Viridiplantae; phylum Streptophyta; class Pinopsida; order Cupressales; family Cupressaceae; genus Cryptomeria; species Cryptomeria japonica. The sequence goes on along the minus strand of NC_081414.1, from coordinate 605,817,342 downwards.
GGGGAAGAGTGTCATCACATGCTATCCTCACATAGAAGGGAATAAAACCATACCATGATGTACATGTGGAGCCATCTCAACCTATGAGAGAATCAAGGGAATTTGTCTTATCCAGCTACTAGATCTTCCCAAGCTCATCCTGAGTCTCCACTCAAGGGCTATTATGTGGGGCACCAAAATCCATTTAATTATCTTGTTTAGGTGAGTCCTAGATACTCAGTCCAACTAATTAATTATTATGGTTATCACTTGTTTACATCAAGAAAACTCTTAATGTGTTGGTCTAGACTTCAAGCATCCTTATAAGGAGCTTCTTGATAGCCTATTCTATCGTGACCTCATCCATCACATGGAAGCCCACTCTCCCTAACCATGTTCCAAGACCTTAGGGTAAACACAAATAACAACATCAACAAGGAGGCTCAACAAGAACATCATATATACCCATATACACATATACAATAAGAACAAGGCCAATGTCGCAATGCCAACAAGATGAAACAAGGGCCCCAACAATAAGTCAAATCTGATCAATAAACAAGAGAAAGGCATATATCTTCTTACTATAATATTAACATCCTCTACAACAAGGCACAACCCTCTCGTTGGAGATAACCATAAGTAAACCTCTACAACAAGGAATGAACTATCTTGTTGGACTCAATACCACATATATATGAATCCCTTAATAGCAAGGTATTTCCCATCATGCCAGAGCCCAAACATTAAGAAAATGGCCAAATCAGAGCAGTAACCAACTCTGAGAAACATAAAAAAACCTGAGGAAATTAAAATAGAAAGCCAATAATGTTCGAAATACATAAGACAAAGAACTCTAATCCATTTATTAAATAGTAAGGCACATCTCCAAAATAGTTCAGCACCTCTGTCCAATAGAGTAGCACATAAAATTAACAGTTCAACACTTTTGATGATTATATTAGCGCATATGACAAAAGAAGTAGTGCCTTTGATCCTCAAAATGATGCATATATAAGTAACAATAAGGTATTTATGAATACTTGTAGCGCATATGACAAATATAACAATGCATACACTATTTCAGCGCATTCATTAGAAGATTTAGTGCTTTTGTCTTCAGACTCAAAATACAAAAAATACAAAAATATAATAAGTTCAGAAACCACACAAGTATAACAAATAATGTTGGAAACTCAACAAGTAAGAGCACAATGATAAACACAGACCAAGGAACTAATCAAAATACCCAAAAGTAAATCAATCCATAAGAGCACTCCTACAAATCATAAGCAAAACTTCCTGGTAGGGATCAATACGACCACTCATAGGGATTGGCTACAAGACCTCCAAAGCATTGGGAAACAATGCATTAAGACCCTCACAACACATATACAATACCCATGAAACTAAACAACCAAGAGATTGAAAACATGCACAAAAGACACAAAAAACAATTGCCAAAAGCCATATATGGCAAAACTCACTAAATAAATTCCATAAAAAATATAATCCCAAACTATACATTATAAACTTTATAAATAATTATATTTCACAATTATTTCTCGTAGACAATCTTTTGACAGACACAAAGAAGACAATCTTTTCTAAATAAATGCAATAGAAGAAAAAATTCCTCCAACTTGGAAATTGAAGTTATGACAATGAAATTCAAAGTAGAGCAATCCAATCCACTATCTAGCCAAGTCAATGAAAATGAGCTCCAAGAAAATCAAAATTCTTAACAATATCAAAAACTTCTTCAAGAAAGTCAACCCATGGCAAAGCTTTCAAAGCCAAATAAATAACATTTCATTCAAAACTATAAAATAATCTCAACCAATCAAATTAATCAATAATATAATAATTCTTACCTACCATGCAAAAACTTGAGGTAAGAAAATATAAAAAAAAAAGTTTATTTAACTTACCCAAATCTCACAGCCAATAATAAAAGAGGGTAGGTAAGGTAAATAATAAATAAATAAACGAGTAAAAATAATATAAATAATAAATAATAAATAAGCCCATTAATCAATAAATGAAATTGAAAGGGCTGGTAATTAAAATAAATAAATCAAATGCCCACTAAATGTTAAACCATAAAATAATATAAATAAATAAACAAACAATAAAATAATAATATCCCCACAATCACAACTCCCAAGAGGGCCAATCATAACAAGGGGTAAATAAATAATAACAAATAAATAAACCATCAATCAATAAATAAATAATAAATCAAATAAACAATAAAGCAACTGAAAAAATAAATAATTACAAAAATAAATAAATAAATAATAAATCCAATAAATCAAAAGCTCAAATAATAAATATTAAAATAAACATTAAACCATCGAATATTAATAATATAAGAGCACACATAAAATATAAATCCATAAAATAAACATTAATGAATTTTAATTCCCCACTAATAATAATCACCCATTAATATAGAATATTAATGTCATGCATTAATTTATTTTTAAAATACTCAATAAACTATATGAACCAATTAATTATTAATTTAATAAATAATCACAACTCACAAGGCAACTTGTCATAGGGTTGAACAACATACAACATGACACTAACTGACAAGGGTATCAACCTAAGCCTACAGTGTGTAGAAGGAACTCATCTCACCTTTGATCAAATTTCCATTGGGATAAAGACATGCTCAGACCTATGAGACCAAGTGGAGTCGAAGTCTAAAACCTGCAAACCTACATCCACCAATATCCACGAGACAACATATACATTGTATATATCATAAATAACGAAACAAGTGAAGAGAATCACAACATCATATTATGCTCGTAATGAGTGGTATGAAATCGTCTCTGTCACGAATACAATAATAAGACAACAATGACAACCATATCATCATCTCATCCAATATAATCATCAAGTGGGGTTAGCATTAGTAAGATGCCAGCATATCCTCATAAGCAATATAATCCAAACATGACTAATGAGTGCATTTAGATCACCAATATAAGTCTAATCATTATAATAGTCCAAGTTATAATTTCATCCACATAAATCATAATGTATCAAATATAAATATGAAATGTCTAAGATGATTCAACATAAGAGATACACATAAACCTTGTATCCTAACTAGTGAAATAACTGTGAAGCTTAATCATTCACCTATCTTCAATAATCAAATTAGACCATAGGATTAATAATCATCATGAATCCACTAATGTCAATGAGAATATCACTATTAAGAATGAAATAAGAGATATCTAGATCGTGAAAAAATCTTAAAATGTTTATCATATCCTCTCATAAAGGATGAGTTGGGGAGGGACACTACAAAGACTTTGTGTCTTTATTTACAATAGAAGAAGAATATATTGCAACATCCTCATGTTGCACATAGATCTTATGGATGAAGCAGACTTTGAAGGACATTGGTGTAAAGTTTGATGACCCTATCTCAATCATGTGTGATAATACTAGTGCAATAAATATTTAAAAGAATTTGGTACAACATTCCAAAACAAAGCATATATCTATCAGGTACCACTTCTTGAGGGAAAAAGTGCTGGATAATAAAGTCAAACTTGAGTAGGTACCCACCAAAGAGAAGTTTGTAGACATATTCACTAAGGCATTGTGCAAAGATACCTTTGAGTATTACCCCTTTCCTGTTTGAATTAATGTGCATTTTAGTGTGCATTGGTATGGTGCACAACATGTATATTCTTTTTAGGACTGATGCATGCATGCTTCCTCTCAGGGGGAGTTTTTACCCACCTTTGTCATTGTTGTCAAAGGGGAGATAGAGTTTGCATGATGATTTGTTGTTGTTGTTGATGGATGTTGCCATCAATGACAAAGGGGGAGACTATTAGCATTATGTCATATGCTATCATTGATGTCAAATCCTATGGTTCAGATAAGGTCCGAATGTGGTGTGTTGAGCAAGTGTGTGTGTATGAGACTTGTTGAGCATTTGGAGGTTTCCTTGATTTCTTGGATGGCCAAGATTTATAAAATATGTGTTGATGATACTACTCAGTGCTATTTTTGGGTTTGGATTGGTTAGGAATTCAAGGCTTTTTGGTTTAGACATTGAAGTTGTGTAGCGACAGTTTCATAATGTGTAGATAATATTTTGGGTATGGCTTTGGAGATGTATGTAATGTGTTGATATATTCAATAAGGAATGTTGTAACATGGTGTACTTCTCATTCCTTTCCACCACCAAAATGTTTAGTGGAAACCTATTTTAGATCTCTATCCTGGTCGACATTGAGAATTGTGCTTTTCAGAGACAATATATGTAGGAGGATGATTTAGATGAGTTGTAGCATGGCTTTTTGTGTTGAAGATATGTGAGATTTAAAGAATCCAATTGATTTGTTAGAGTTGTGTCGCGGATTGTTATTGGAATCAGTTCTGAATGTGCAAATTGTGTTTCAGTGGTGGATTATCTTTATCTCTCTTTCTTCTTTGGTAGTAAGCCTTTTTTGGGCAGTGAGCCCTTTGACGGTGAGCCTTTTAGGGTAGTGAACCCACCTACAATGAGCATCTTGGCATTGAGCAACCCTTTGTAAAAATCACCTTAATCAGTGTCACCTTAACCAGTGTTTATATATTTAGAATTAGCATTCTTCGTGGGTTTTCCCTTGTGTTTTTCATGTAAAATTTGGTTTTTCTTGTCTTTGATCTCTTATGTGCATATGCCTTCATGTTTATCTATTTTATTAATTATTCTAATAGTTCTAAATCAATGAATAAAGTTTATATGAAAAATTTTATCGTCAACTGATTCACCCCCCCTCTTAGTTGCCTAGATATTCAACACCAGAAGGTATGGTACAAGTTTTTTTGGGTGCCATGGAATAATGTCAATCAGCTAAGAGGGCCCTATGGGAGGCTCAGTACTACAAAGGACTCTACCAAGATGCGATCCCCCTAGACTAGAAAAGCATCATCTTTTGTTGAGAAGACCCAAATTTGGTAGACATGGTCATAGACATCAAGAGAGTCTATAGATATGAGAGCACCACAACCACCACTAGTAGGACATTTGGGAGAATGGGGGGATCCAGGTGCAGTTGATAGAAAACTGGATAGCTCTAGGAATCTAGCATTTTTTATGACCCTTCGGGGATTGTATTTCATTGTTTTATGATTGGACACACCATTTCTTGATATATATGTGGGATGGTTCATGATTTTGGTGATATGTTTGTTGCACTTATAATGGATATTTATTATGGTATGTGATGCATTTGATGATGGATATTTATTACGATGCATGTTTATATTTATGATATTGCTAACATGTTTGTGATGTGGGATGAATGTATGTATGCATGATTATATGATGTATGTGTTACTATTGTGAGATGCATTTGTTATGATATGATGTGTGATGTATGTGATGTTGTTTAACCCATGTTGTATGTAGGGTTTATTATGTCATGCCTATATGAGAGACTGACAAATTATGATGGATGCAGGATGAGACATTTATGATATATGAATGATGCAGTAAATTGTGTATACTATTAAATGTGGGATATGATATGCTAGGGTGAACATGAAAATATGCATGATTGTTATCATGATGATTATTGTGGAAATGTATGGTGTAATGCATAATGAATAGGATGATATGAAATATTTATAATAATATAAAAAGTGATATGAATGATTAGAAAATAATATGAAATGATGTGTAATATGAAATGAAATGGAATGATTATGCAATGAAACTATCTATAAAAATGAATAAAATGAAATGAACCCTAAACATGATATGATATGTAAAAAATTAACTCTAAAATGCAATGAGTCTTGTAAGAATAATGAGATGACATGAGATGATGATACAAAAATGAAATCTAAAATGTATTGCAATGCACCTCAAGATAAGGACATGAGATAATGTATTGAAAGTTGAATGGAGGGTGAAATAAAGACAAATGAAACCTAAGATAATATGCAAAAATGCAAAGAGATGTAACATACTAAAATGAATGTAATCTTTGACTAAATGCAACCTTCATGAATGTGATGTAATGAATGTATGCAAACAAAATGATTATACAAATGGAGGTGGGAATTTTTTTAGTGATGTGCCAACCATAATAAAATGAAATACATAGGATAGAAGAAGAAGAAGGGGGGAAGGAGTGAATAAATAGGCTTATCCATGACAAATGGATGAGATGAAATGATTGGGTGAATGGAAAGTGAGTGGGTGGATGGTTTTTTGTTGTGTAAATGTGGAGAGAAAACGTAGTTTTTATTTTGTAACAGATGTTATACACCACAAACTATAAAAGTCAGGTTGTTGTTGTAAAGCGGAAAAAATCGAACCCTAGTTGTTCTCCCCTCCCCAACTTCAAGGAGAGAGAAGAGGGAGTTACTAGGGTTGATGGTTTTCACTTAGGGGAGACTTTACATTCAAAAGAGGGGTTGAAACCCACAAGATCCAATCCCACGCAATGCAAGATTGGATTCTAAATGAGTTTCAAGGGTTAGGACATCAAGAATACCCTCTTTTGTAAAGAAATGTGGAAAGAATGATTGAACTAGGAATGCATGTAAAGTAGGAAAGATTCGCTTATAAATAGAGATAGGGATATGGGATGAAGCTGCGGACCTGGAATTAGCAGTAAAATGTCAAGACGGTGTTGTCCTGCAAATTTGAGCAAAAGTTGATGGGACGATGGCGCCCGGCGTGCACATGGTCCTCCGAAAAATCCACGAAATGAAGGGGGATCTGTTCGTCTCTACACAAGGATTCCAGATCTTCAATTACAGCCGCATACCTGCAACCTACACATAGAAAAGAGAGGATGATTGGGGGGTTAGGGATGAGGGGTTTGCCTTTAGGTCAAACCCCGGTTTTGGAATTAACCAGGAAATGAGAATGCTGTAAATGTAAATGTTTGTAATGTAAACAAGTACTGATACCTTGTTGTAAGAATGTTTGTATTCTTACATGCGAAGGTGTAAATGTTGTTGTATGTTGTATGTTGTAAGTGATCTCCTCTTCAATGGTTGAATCCTTGTCTTGAATGCAACACTTAGCCTTGAATGGAGACTTAGAATGCTCAATTGCTTGAAGGAATGCTTGAATGCTTGAATGCTTGAATGCTTGAATGTTTGAATATTGCTTTCGCCTTTTTTTTTCTCCTTACCAAAATGAGAGAGGAAATGTAGTTTATATACTTGTCAATTAGGGTTGAAAGACTAATTTTCCCAACCTTAGGCCGACCAGGAAATATTATTTTCCAATTTGCAAACTCAAAGACCCGAAGCCCCAAAAGAGACCGGGCCCAAAATAGGGCCAGGGACCAGGGCGCTGGGTGCCATGGTCCTGGGGGACCAGGGCACAGGGCGTCATGGTCCTGGAGGACCAGGGCACTGGGCACCCTAGTCTTGAAGGACTAGGGCACTGGGCGCTATGGTCCCACCTCCAGGGACAACAAGGTGCAAGGAGGATCAGGCCAGGGTGCTGAAAAATGCAGTTTTTGGTGTCATGAACAAGTTTCGGGGTCTCCATTCAGGTTCAGTGTTGCACCACCATCATGAAGACCCAAATGCAGTCAAAATTGCAAGTGTCACAATTTTAGGATGCTACATTTAGCCCCCACTTTAGCGGGAGTATAAGCGTACGCTCATACTTCCGGTAAAGTACAAGGAAACAACATTGAAAAACTTTCACCACATCAAGGAGGCAAGATACACCAAGCCCCTAGTGGACTAAGGATCTTACAACTTCGATTGACAAAGTAAAATGGAAGATCATGAGGGAGAACCATGACTGTCAGTAGTAAGGTTCCCTCACTATGAGTCATGCAAGAAAGATATCAAAAATTTTCAAGGCAAAGCTAAATTTGTCAAGAAATTTTCAAGTATCTTGAAAAGATATGAACGAGATGTATGCCCCCCTACGTTAAAGCGATCGCAAATGCCTCACTGGGGGTGATTTCTTTAAGGTAGTGATACATATAAGAAATGAGAAAGGAGCACGTTATCACAAGGATTCAGCCCCCAAGTGTGAGATAAGCCCAAGGATAATAGACACAAAACACAAAGCACAAGGTGACTTCGCTGTCCTCGGGGTCAGTATTCTGTATGATAATTCATGTATATCATATGTATGTATGCATAATTGTTCTTCATTCCCCAATCAAGGAAGGTCACCTAGAAGAAGGGAACACATGTGTCTTTTGAGTCAACATGAGAGAGACCAAAAGAGATCTCAATGTTTTGCATCATCCTCAAGTAGACAATGTTAAGGACAACAAATAGAAGAATGGCAGTAACACATAGAAGAAGTAACAAAAAATCAAGAGAGGAGGAGAGAATCTGCTATGCTAATGAACTAGTCTAGCACGTCATCTACCCCCCAATCTTGCTGATCAATATTTCGGGAAGGTAGGAGCTAGGATAAGTACAGATGGAGCTAGGATAAGTGCTTTAGAAAATTCATTGGATAAATGGTTATCAACATCAACATATTCATATTCACTATCAGAATGAACAGGAGTAACATTTTCATCATGAATAACATTTTCATCTATATCATCATCAAGATTTATAAAAATAGGATCTTTAACTCACACAGGATCAAGGCCATCATGCATCTTATGTTTAGGAGATTTCGGCTCAATCATCGGCTGAGGAGAAAATGGAATAATACTAGTTGAAGGTGTTTTTGGGGATTGCAAAGTTTGAGAAGCAGCTGCCTAAGCTCTAAGACGACGCTTTCGTCGGCATTCACGTGTAGAACGATTCTGTCTAGTCTTAGTAGGAAGTTGAGAAGATTGAGGAGGAGGAATGTTCTCATCCTTATCACATGGGTGTTTAGGTTGTGGTCTCTTAGGTTGAATAATAGGAGAAGAGGAAGGTCTCTTCTCTCCATAAGAGTAAGGAAGACGAACTGCTCCATATAAAGGAGGAATATTTGGTTTAGGAAGGAGACCAAGTCCATCATGGCGAGGAGGTATAGGTCTACCTTTAGAAAGTTTATTAGATATAGGCATAGTCACATTCATAGGGATGGGTTGGGAATATTCTTGAGGAAAGACATTAGTTTTATCTTTCAAGGGAAGAACTTCCTTCTCAAGAACGATAGGAATGTCAAGTTTGGGTGTTCTAGGTTCACTTAGAGATAGGATCATGTCTTTTTTCCACTTTTGATAAGATTTGAAAAGATGATCACTTCGCGGAGGAAGATATTGGAATTGTTTAGGCCAAAAGTAATCAATAGGAACGCTAGAAATTCTTTCAGCTAGTTTAAAGAGACTATGATTGATAGTAACAACTTCACCATTATGGGGAAATTTCAAACACTTGTGAATAGGAGAAGCAATAGCTTTCATGGAAGATAGCCAAGGATAGCCTAGCTTCACACGAAATTGTTCGGATGATGGAATAATAGCAAAGTCCACATCAAGGGATTTGTTATGGACCTCAATAGGTAATGTAATAGAACCAATTGTAGGAGAAGAAAATGCATCAAATAATTTTACAACCACATTTGTTTCGTCATAGATCACTTGATTCAATTGCAAAGTAAAAAGAAATTATTCAGTAATGACATTAATCATATAAGAAGGATCAATAAGCACTCCACAACAAGGTGTATTTTTTACTTTTACAACTATATATAAAGGACCATCAGGTGCCCTGATAGTCTCACTGGAATCAAATGTGATGGAAAGTTCTTTGGGGATTTTCTACTTCTCTACAAAGTTAATCACATTCGGAGTCATAGACACAAGATCATCTGGTGAGACAGAGGAATCATTAGTATCAATCGCATTAGAGGTATGAGAAGGTAATGGATCAGTAAAAATCTGAAGATTTTGGTTAGGAGGAGCTACAGATGTACTGCCTTTATCATTCACACCAGAAATAGAGATAGTATTATTATCAATCAAATCTTGAATTTTACCCTTTAAAGCAAAACATTTTTCAGTATCATGCCCAGGATGACGATGAAATTGACAAAAGGATTTGTTATCAAAATAGGGTGAATTAATCTTTGCAGGATCTATTTGCCTTATAGGAGGGAGAGTAAGCACATTTTGTTCCAATAACTTATTCATAATACTATGCAATGATTCATTCAAAGGAGTAAACTTTCTTTCTTTCTTGAAAAACTTAGAAATAGGAGGCACACCTGATGCCGCATTCACATTGTTGTTGATGATGTTTTCATTGAATTTAATGGACTCTCTGTTTGGTTTAAACTTCCCAAATGGTTGTTGACTACTATCACCCTTATCACTCAGAGCCATAGGATTTGCTTGTTCCATTTGACTCACAGTCAGTTGATAATTGTGAAGAGTTGCGCACAACTGTTGGAAAGAAGTAAACTCAGAAAACAGGAGTTTTTCTCTAATATCTTTTTGTAAATTAGAAATAAAGATTCATTGAATATCATTGTCAGGCACTGGAAAAGAAACCAGTCACTTTTTCTTTAACACCTTGTTTACAATGCATTAAATCAATCAAAGTAACCTTAGGACTTATATTGTTTTGAAATTGTTGAATAAAAGCATTTGCAAGTTGTTCAAAAGAAGTAATAGAATAAGAAGGCAACGAGCAATACCATTGTAGGGCTTTATCCCTTAATGTTCTAGTAAACAGTTTTGCAAGCAACCTTTGGTCATAAGCAAAATCAGTACATATTGTTTGAAAGATCTTAACATGTGTTAAAGGATCACCCTTACCATTATAAAGCTCCAAATGCAGAATTTCAACATGTTTAGGGGGAATAGTTCGAACAATGTCAAGAGAAAGTGGGCTCGCAACATCAAATGTGGGCACACTAAACTTAGATTGATTCATAGAGGCAATTTGTTGCTGTAAGGAAGAGACAGTTTGTGCAAGATTGTTAATGGTCGCTTCAGTCAAAGAGTTCATATTAGACATGTTAGATTGTGATGGAGGTATTATGTTATTGAAAGAAGGTAGAGAGTAAGGTGGTGGGACACTATGATAGTTAGTCATAGGAGATGATTGGACAGGAGGAACACTACAAGGAGGAATGGAATGATTAAACGAATTGCCCCCTTGTGTCATGTTCGTTTATGGTGATATAATAGGGACACTCATTGAAGGAATGAATGAAGAAGTCAGATTGAATGAAGGAAGAGGGTTTATTGAAGAAGAAGGATTGCCCCCATTACTGGTGATCATAGGTGGAATGTCTTGTATTGAAGTAGTCATTATGTTTGATGTAAAAGTAGGTATACTAGCAATAGAAGTCGTCAAAGGAATAGAATGATTAACTTGAGTAGGAGGTTGTGTATAACCTAAGGTTTTGGCACAACTTTTCATAGGCATCACATTCGAATCCACAATGTGTGTAATACCATGCAAAATATCAATTCCATTCTTATCACTTTGAACCATACGTTTTAGACCCTCAATTAATGAAAGAGCTTGACTATCGGGGTATTTTTCAGACATCCATTGTCGAAAATCATCAAATTGGTTATCCAATTTTGAAAGTTGTTCTACAGAAACCTCATGGAGAGCTTCTTCATCATTAAGAGGATTAGAGGAATTACCCATGTCCTCGTTAAAAGGGCCATTCAAATTAGGTTCCATCTCCTCAGTAATTACACCTTGGAAAGACTTAATTCTAAGGCTTCATCTAACGGGAATAGTGTAAGTAGGACTTATTGTTGTAAAACTCATGCACTAAGGAAAGAGAGAAGATTTTGAATTTTAGAGGTAGCAAATTTCAATAAAATCAGCCAATCTCCTAGATTTAAGCTGTTAAATGCAATCAGGACAATCTCCCAAAATTTCGGAAAAAATGTCCGGGACCGTGGCGAACGGAGTGCACACGGTCCTCGCAACTTTTTTCAAAATTTTCAGGGATGAAAGTTATGATGATTTTAAAGCTAATCTGAAAAAATTGAGTGATTTTACGATCTGTAGATAGGCCAAATTAAAGTTGCAATCTCAAAATTGAACCCTACCAAGATTGTTGAAAAATGTAAAATTTGAATTTTGGAAAAGAGGGGGAAACTGAAATTTTGAATTTTATGATTTTAGAGGGAATACTGAAAGCAATGCAGGCTTTGAAATTTAAAAGTTGACTCGATTTCATGCAAAATTCAAATTTGAAAGTGGAAATCAAGGTTGTTGCAATTAAACATTTAATTTCAAAAGTCACAAATTGTAAAGATTTGAATAAAGCACTGAAATTTTGAATGAATGCTAACACACTTTTCAGATTTAGGACAGTAAGGAACACAATTTTTGAATGATTAGAAGCCTCAATCCAAGCAATCACTAGACCAACTTTGACTTTAATTTTGAAAGTGTTAGATTTGATAAAATCAGCCAAAATTCTGGATTTTAGCAGAAAAATATAGTAAGATCTAGCTCCCGAAATTTCAGAAAAAATGTCGGGGATGATGGCGCTCGGGGTGCACACGGTCCTCGCAACTTTTTTCCAAATTTTTAGGGATGAAAGATATTGTGATTTTATTGCGGAATCCAAAGTTACAGCTGATTTGGAGGTGTTTTGATTAGTGAAATTATCAGTCAAAGGTTGAATCAAGGAGGTCTTAAAAATTAGGGTTTTGACATTTAACCACTTAATTTTCAAAATTAAAGCACAAATATGAATTGACAATTTGCAATAGAAGGGTAGATCTGAAACAAGCATTAAAAATTAAACATTTCACAAGTTTAATTACTTAAAAGAAAATTTTAGGGTTTTTATGCAATTAGCCTCTAAAATTTGCAAAAGATCAAAAATGGAAATGTAATTAGGAATGCAAATTTTTCAGATCTAACCATGAATAATCAAAATGAGGATTTTCACGTCGGGTTCACCAAAATGTAAAGCGGAAAAAATCGAACCCTAGTCGTTCTCCCCTCCCCAACTTCAAGGAGAGAGAAGGGGGAGTCACTAGGGTTGATGGTTTTCACTTAGGGGAGACTTTACATTCAAAATAGGGGTTGAAACCCACAAGATCCAATCCCACGCAATGCAAGATTGGATTCTAAATGAGTTTCAAGGGTTAGGACATCAAGAATACCCTCTTTTGTAAAGAAATGTGGAAAGAATGATTGAACTAGGAATGCATGTAAAGTAGGAAAGATTCACTTATAAATAGAGATAGGGATATGGGATGAAGCTGCGGACCTGGAATTAGTAGTAAAATGTTGAGATGGCGCTGTCCTGCAAATTTGAGCAAAAGTTGATGGGGCGATGGCGCCCGGCATGCACACGGTCCTCCAAAAAATCCGCGAAACGAAAGGGGATCTGTTCGTCTCTGCACAAGGATTCCAGATCTTCAATTACAGCCGTGTACCTGCAACCTACACACAGAAAAGAGAGGACGATTGGGGGGTTAGGGATGAGGGGTTTGCCTTTAGGTCAAACCCCGATTTTGGAATTAACCAAGAAATGAGAATGTTGTAAATGTAAATGTTTTTAATGTAAACAAGTACTGATACCTTGTTATAAGAATGTTTGTATTCTTACATGCGAAGGTGTAAATGTTGTTGTATGTTGTATGTTGTAAGTGATCTCCTCTTCAATGGTTGAATTGTTGTCTTGAATGCTACACTTAGCCTTGAATGGAGACTTAGAATGCTCAACTGCTTGAAGGAATGCTTGAATGCTTGAATGCTTGAATGTTTGAATATCGCTTTCGCCTTTTTTTTTCTCCTTACCAAAATGAGAGAGGAAATGTAGTTTATATACTTGTCAATTAGGGTTGAAAGACTGATTTTCCCGACCTTAGGTCGACCAGGAAATATTATTTTCCAATTTGCAAACTTAAAGACCCGAAGCCCCAAAAGAGACCGGGCCCAAAATAGGGCCAGGGACCAGGGTGTTGGGCGCCATGGTCCTGGGGGACTAGGGCGCTAGGTGCCCTAGTCTTGAAGGACTAGGGCACTGGGCACCATGGTCCCACCTCCAGGGATAGCAGGGTGCAAGGAGGATCAGGCCAGGGTGCTGAAAAATGCAGTTTTTGGTGTCATGAACATGTTTTGGGGTCTCCATTTAGGTTCAGTGTTGCACCGCCATTGTGAAGACCCAAATGTAGTCAAAATTGCAAGTGTCACAATTTTAGGACGCTACAGCTGTGAATATCCAATGTGTGAAATAGACTCTCAAACAATAGGTTATCTCAATGCACATAGATTCGTAAACACCGATGATGGTGTAAATGGGAGATTGTTGGATCATACAAGAGAAACCATCAAATGTGCCATACCATAAAAAGGTGCCCCAATCCAATACATATCAAGATATAAAATGATAAAGACAACCATGAAAAGGTGTAGGCATAGGACACAAAATGAAAATCAAAGTGCAAATTTTGATCATGTAGATGAAAGACATATAACCAACTCACATCTCTTGCCAAGAGTAGGATGGGGATTTCGATAGACTGTCAATCATGGGAAGGATGAATCTTGATGGGAAAAGATGGTGGATAGGATGGAAAAGGAGGAAAAGGACCAACTTGAGATGTTGGGTAAGAAGACAAGGACATTGCTGCTTAGATTTGATTATCACATTGTGGATGGGTGTTTGGTAAATGCACAAGTAAATAGAAGCTTAGATTGATGGGAAAAGCTCAAGGTATTGGGGGAAATATCACTGTGATGATAAAAATCTCTATGTGATGTGATCATCCTTATTCATGGTGATGTAATACTGATGAAAGGATATTAGTGGGAGAGAGAGGGATGTAGAGTGATTGCATGAAAATGTGAGGGGTGGTTAGGTAGAGTGAGGATGAATGGAGAATTAGTAGCTTACATTACTAAAGATATAGGGAAGAAAAGGAGGGGGTACAAGTGGTGAGGCTAGATGACAAAATAATCACTAATATCAGGGTAAAAGTACAAAGTTGTGTCACCGTTTTATAAAGGAAATGACCAATGTTGATTCAACTTTTTAAATTAAATCAATAGAAATTGAAATATATGTTTTGAATTTTGAAATGATGTAAACTAATCAAATGTATATTCTTATGTATATTTTAAGTTTGTAATTTTAACAAAAATTTAAAAAATTATTTGACTTATTTACCTTGATGCCCAAGAACAAGTTTTGATCAAGGGACTTTCCCATAGCGTCACAGAGTGGTTTTCATTGATGGGCGAAAAATATTTTTGTTTACTTTTTTTTGTATTTTTATTCTTTTTGATTTTTATGATTTTTTGCTGATTTTTGAAAATTGGGATTCCCTAAAGATTAGGCATAAAATTTCTTCAAGTGTAGGATGTTCATAAGCTCATCTAGGGGTTCTCATTCAAGTGTAGCCAACTATTATGCTCTGAAACCATACTTGGTAGTGTTGACATAGGGTCCTAGCCAATTAGGCTCGAACTTGCCTTTCTTTTCTTGATCCTGAAGATTCCTCTGATTTTCCATAAGGACAAGGTCACTAATGTCAAATTCTCAGGTCCTAACCTTCTTGTTCTAGTTGAGTCAAAGCAATTTTGATAAACCCAAAGATGATTCAAGGCCTTGAGATGATGTTCATCTAAAAATTCAATCTCTTGTAATCGGGTCACTTTATATTCTTCATCGGGAAGGATGATCTATAGGGACACTCAATGAGGGGCTCTTGATCTCAAGGGGGATGAAAACTTTGAAACCGAAGACTAGGGAGTATGGTGTGGCTCCTGTGGGTGTGTGGATGCTAGTGTGGTAGGCCCATATGTTGCAAGTGCCAATCACTACCATCTTCTTTGATTGCCTTTTTAAGTATCTTGATGAGAGTTTTGTTTGAAGCCTCAACTTGACCATTGCCTTACAGATAGTATGGAGTGGAAAAGCAATGTTGGATGGCAAATTTCTGATATAGCTCTTTGACATCTTGATTATTGAAAGGTTTTCCATTGTTTGTAATGATAACCTTAGGGATTTCATATCAACAGATTAGGTAATTTATGATAAATTTAGCAATTTGTTTGCTAGTGGTAAAGGTGAGTGGTATGGCCTCCACCCATTTGGTGAAATATTTTATGGTGGTTATCATTAATTTGTGGCCATTGGATGAGATGAGATGAATTTTTACAATGAGATCGACCCCCCACTATGAAAAGGGCTAAGGTGTAATGAATGGCTGCAAATATTGAGACAACACATGTATCTTATCACCATGTTTTTGACAAGGCACATATTTCCTGACATAGTGGTATGAATTTTGTTCCATTGTAGGCTAGTAGTATCATGTGTGCAAGAGATTCTTAGCTAGAGTGAGGCTACTTGAGTGTACCCCACAAATACGTTTGTGTACCTTGCATAATTATCATTTCTCCTCCTCTTTGTCTAAACACCTTAGGTGGGTTCCATCGAAGTGCCTTTGCAATAGGGTATCTCTAAGGATCATGTAATGGGTGGATCAACAAATGAAAGTCTATTGTTGGGTTTTGGCAAGGTGAGGGGGATGGTATTTTCGTGAAGGTAGGTGTAGTTTTCTTGATACCAAGTAGAGTCAGGACCAACAAGGACACATACCATGTTAGACTTAGGGACATTGTATGCTATAACTAGGAGGTGCTCAACCAAGAACTCACATTTTTTACTATTTTTTGACATTTGCAAGAGGGAACCGATGGTAGCCATGACACCTATAGATCTATTATTTGTTTAAGAAATTTTTCTCAAACTAGATGGTACTGAAATGCTTCTTAAAGTCCTCCACCATACAATGATATAGGAGTAATTTGTCATCTTTCGTTTGGTACTCATCATTGAATTATTTAATGACAAGTTGGGAGTCTCCATACACATGTAGGTCAATGATATTCTATTGAATATCTAGGCAAAGACTAGTAATGAGGGCTTCATACTCCACAATATTGTTTTTGCATGAGAGGGATATCTTGTAGGACTTGGGTATGCAATCTTCTTAAGGGATGATTAATAGGATACCAGCCCTTGATCCATGTTGCATGCAAGAACCATCAAAGTAAAGTTGTCATTTGGTGGGCTGAGTGATTTCCATGATTGAGTCATTAGAAATTTTGCAATTAGGGGGTGTTCTCCTTATAGAGGGTTGTTAGTTAGTTGATCAAAGATAACTTGTCCTTTAATTGCCTTTTGGTCTACATTCTCAATGTCACATTCACTTACCAGCATAACCTAGTTAGTGGTGCATCATGTAAGAGTAGATTTGGGTAGTAGTTACTTAAGGGGGTTGAGTTTTGCAATGAGATTGTTCTTGTGATTGAGCATGTAGTGGTGGAGTTTTTGAGTACTACAAATGACTGTAGGACATGCTCATTCTATTAGAGTGTAGTTGAGATCATAACCTACTAGGCTGTAGCTGACGTAGTAGATGGAACATTATTTTCCCTGATCATCAGTTTGTGCCAATAATGCCCCTAGGGCCACTAATATAGTTGAGATATATAAAAGAAATGGTTGTCTCAGAATAGGAGGCATCAATACTAGTAGGGATGTTAAGTATTCTTTGAGCTTATCAATGGATTTTTGGCACAAACAGTCCCCAATGAAATTTGGTATCTTTCCAGAGGAGGTGAGCAAAAGGATGGTACTTCTCTGCAAGTTGTGATATAGAGTGATGGATGGACTAAAGTTTACCTTGTAGACTATAGAGCTGCTTGAGTGTTTTTGAGGGTGGCAAATCCGTGCTTTCTTTTACAATTTCTAGAACTACTTCAATTACTCTACATGACACAATGAAACTTAGAAGCTTACTAGAAGTAACTCTTAAGGAACATTTCTTGGGGTTGAGCCTTAACTTGTATTTTTATAGTCTCTCAAAGATCCTTCTCAGGACTGTAATGTGGCCTTCACGTGTATTTGACTTACCCAGGATATTCTCTACATAATCCCCCATAATGGCATGTAGGAGGTCATGAAAGATGGTGGTCATTACTTGTTGATAGGTAGCACCTACATTTTTCAATCCGAATGACATGACCTAATAGAATAATGTCCCACATGGAGTGCTAAAAACTATTTTGTGTTGATCCTCGGTGGCAATTTTGACTTGGTTATAGCCAGAGAAATCAATCATCAAAGAAAGAATCTCATGACCGACTGTGAGATCAATGATCATGTAAATGTTTGGCAAGGGGAAATTATATTTAAGACACACTTTGTTGATATAGTAAAGTCTATGCAAATGTGTATACCCCAAGTGGCTTTTCCAATAGGTACAATGTGTGAGACCCACTCTGGATAGTCAACGGGTCTAATGAAGCCAACATCAAGCATTTTCTGTAACTTTACTTTGACTAATAAAACAATTTGAGGGTAAATATTACAAAGTTTTTGTTTGACCAGATTGGCATCTAGACAAACAATAAGGTTGTGCACCACTAACTCTTGATCTCACCCTGACATATTAGCATAGGACCAAGAAAAACTGATTTGTGTCTATTTGAGGAAGTTCAAAATGTTCTAATTTCCTTGGTTCATGAGAGACATAGAAACAAGGACATTCTTTGGATTGTCTACAATACCCATGTTGATTGTGTTAGTCTCTTCAATCAACAATGACAATCTTTCCTATAGTGGGGGAACCATGGTAGGTAAGTCAAGTCCCTCATCCTCTAGCACTTGATCAAGGTTTTTGCTAGAAGATACATGCTTTGTTTTTACATTTTCCATGTATAAAGGTGCCTCATTGAGGTTTTCACCAAGGGACTTTTGATTTATCTTTTTATTTTCACTTTTGCAACTAAGGGAGTTGACCTGGCTACTAAAGTATGCCTCCCTATTGAGTTGAATTCCATTGAGTGTCATGTGATCTTCAAGGTCATGCATGTTTAATAGTACCGAGAGGGCATTGACATCAATGATAAACTTATAAAGCACTAAGAGGGGGGGGTGAATCTATGAAAGAAAAAAATGTAACTCTTTAATCGCAAACCAGTAAAAACATTTAACCAATTTACCAATGACTTTGCATATAATACAAAGTGTTATAAAATCATTCACCACAAGAAAATCATTCACCATAACACAAATATTTATACGTGAAAAACCCAACTAGGAAAAACCATGGTGAGATGGAACTCACAAGCTAACTATCTGCATAATAGATAAGTGACCGGTTAAGGTCTATAAATGCTCTATTAGGAGCAGATCCTGTTAGAGATCTCAAGCCCTCTTAGAAGCTATACCTGGTTAAAGGTAACCTTGGTGGAGGGTTTAGATCCAAATTAATGAATCACCTTGTTAGAGGATTTATCTAATGAAGCTTGTTAGAGCTTACCTGGTTAAGGGATTTTACTATTGTAGTGGTAAGAGAACAATAAGTTCTTTGACCGATCTAGAAACAACACTTCCTTGCTGAATTAGATCCTTTACTGCCCATATCTGCCTTCACATCATTCTGCAGACACACCTCCTGGTTTGGTAACAATCTCTTTCACACTTAACCAAATTTTCCAACCACTCTTTCAATCAATCCATCGACCTTAAAAACAAATACATTAGGTCGATAACATAATAGAAACCCTAAAATTCTCATAGAGATTACAAACACATAGGTTCAATCTTGACTGTTAGATTACATACAATCAACTTCACATTCTTATAGGCATCTACAACTGCTCCTAGATCGTCGCACTTTGAATCTTGTAACACATCACACATTTGTCACTTCATACTATGCATTTGATCATTCCCAACATAAGAGATTATCTTTACGCATCAAAACCTTTTTGAAACTCATCATGTGTACCATGCTTTCATGGAATCTTCACACCAATCATCATTCGATCATAAATCATCACAACCGATCTCCAAGCTCCATCAGTTAGAGTTTTTCATCTTAACTTGATAGGGTTACCAGTTGATCTTCACTAATTTATTACTAGTTGCCTTACTGCTTCATTACCGGTTGCTATTGACATCAATGACAACACTTCCTAACATACTTCTTCAATGCATTCTTCATGCAATGCCAACAATCAACAAATATGTCAAGAGTTGGTGACCCTTGTTGGTCCTAGTGAATGAGCTCAAAGTATACTAGTTGAAGGTATGGAGTGGAGGTAATGATAGGGGTAATGGTGTTCATGTAGGTGTTAGTGAATAGGTCATCTAGATATTCAAAAGGCAGTTAATGAGATTCCTCTTCATTAGAGTCATTGACATCAGAAGGGGGGTTTGTTGGAGCACTAATGATGGTAACTTTAGGCACTAGAAAGTATCCTATGCCACTATCATGTTTGTATGAAGCTAGCAAGATGGGTGCATTTCTTCCTTGTTCCTTAGGTCCAAGACCATGTCCTTTTTAACCCATATTTTCTACTATAGTTGATGCCTTAGGATACATTTCTTTAGGAATATTTGTAGGTGCTTCATTTTCTTCTCTGTAGAGCCATGAAGTGACATCAGTTTCAAGACGCTCTTCATTAAGTGGGCCCCACTATTAAAAAGTAGTTTTCTTACATTGTGTGGTGGGTTTCTTTTGAATTTAAATTTCCTTAGGCCTACCATAAGATTTTGGAGGAGGGAGATGTCCCAAATAGAATGTGTTCTGAAGGGTATATTCTCCATATACATTATTAACAATCTTGACCTTGATCTCAAGTTGGGTGGAGGTGGATGTTATATTAGAAGTGTTGGATGGTGGTGTTGAAGTAGGTGTGTTGAGCGAACAATGGTAGGGATGTTTTCCATCAAGGATTTTTTAGCATTGAAAATATTGTGGATCGGCCAAGATAGTGATTTCTTTACCATTGTATGGTAATTTTAGGCATTGGTGATAACTGGATGGAATGGATCCATGGACAGCTAAGGAGAATATTGTAGGGGAGATCAAGGTCCAAGACTTGATAGGTAGTTTCCACTATTGTAGGGCCTACTTGAAGAGGCAATGAGATAGTGCCTTTTGAGACCTGTTCTACATTATTGTATGATTTGATTGTTATCTTACCAAATGGATCAAGCAAATCCTTAGAGAGTCCTTAATTGTTTGATTATTTTATATGTATAGAGTTTTAGGCCAAATCCACCATTTATAAGAACTCTCTTTATTTTTGTGTTTATGTATAATTACTTCAATATGAAGGGGTTTATTATGAGAGGGATCAACAGATGAAGCATCTTTGGAGGTGAAGACTAGGTGATGTTGCGCATCGAGATTTCCTATAAAAGCCTGAAATTGAATGGTGTTAATATTGTCTAGGACACAAGATTCTAGAAAGGTTTGTTCAAGGATCTCTTTATGAACGGGTGAGGTCTCGAGAAGCTCAAGGATAGAAATTTGTGTAGGCATCTTGTTGAGGTGATCAAGGATATCATAGCGATTGTTAGATGATGTGAAAGTTGGAGGTGGAGGAGGAGGTGCTCCTTGGATAGTTACTCTCCCTCGATGAGTGGTGACATTGAAATAATTTTTGGGAGATGAATTGGAAGGAAAAGAACCTTGTATGACTATCTTAGATTGAGGTGGTCTACTAGATGACTGAGTAGGAGGGGCTCCTTGAATGGTTACCCTTGGTTTGTGGGTGTGGACGTAGGGTCATCTCTTTGGATAGTGATGGTGTTAACATAGTTGTCAGTAGGTTCAATGTGGCCTATGAAGGAGTCAAATCTAATGATATTGTTGGTATAGTCATACGGGATCAAATAAGATGATGAGCCTTTATCTTGATTATGTTTGGGGAAGTGGTCCTAATACATTTTGAGCTTACCATTGGAATTGTTAGGCTTATCAACTACAACCTCAATGCCATGCTTGTCAATAAGGTCTTGAATGTAGTTTTTTAGTTTCATGCACTTTCTTGTATGATGACTTGGGACACGATGGTTCTCACAATATTCACTCATTATACCATCAGGATTTTGGTTGGTTTGTTAGGTCCAACTAGGAAAGCTAATGTACCGAGAGGGGAGGGGTGAATCAATACTTCAAAACTTTTCTTCGAAAGCAATCTTTCTTAAAAACATAAATTGTAAACTGTTGATCTCATAATATAAAACTAACACATAATTATAGAAATAACATTCATACACATTTCACTCCATAACACAAATATTTTGGTTACGCATAAACTCTTTGTTAGAGAGAAAAACTGTGGTGGGGATGACACCCACAACTTCACTACTGCAATAATAAAGGTTGCTCGGTTAGAGCTACATGTTTATCTATTTCTGATAGCTTACCTTGTTAAGAGTATCAAGATCTTTTAGATCTACCTTGCTAAAGGATTTTACAACACTTACACAAAATGTTGCACATAATTAAAGGATTTACAATTTATAGACTTTGTTAGAGTCTTTTACCCTATTAAAGGTTTCTATTACAACTCAAATGATTCAATAAAATCTTTACAAATATCTGCAACTTTACATCTGAAATGTTATAGCAGATTCTATGTGCTCAATATGAAATAACCTTGCTCATAGCATACCTCGGTAATAGATAAATCAGCTCAATAAACCCTTCTGTTTACTCTATCCCTTGAACTGTTCTCTAAAGACTTTCTCGGTGACCTCTGAATATCTTTGTCAGTCGTAGTAGTCACAACTCAATGTGTCCTCTTATGATTTTCCTTTTTAACTTCTTCTATCACACATGTCTTTCTCTTTTTGATTCTCAAATCACTCTATATAAATAGATCTTTGTGACGGTGATCTTGTTCATGCTTCAATCTTACAAACAAGATTCATCGAATGAATAATCATAGAAATTATTTCATTGGATAAACTTCCTCAAAATCATACAAAATCTTGAAGTGCGATTCCCTATGTGATAACGGTTCCCTATTCCTTGATTCTTGTAACATGTTTCCACACATGTGTCCAGGTTCATTGAATCAAGTAACACATTTCTACTCGGTTCAGATTACTTGGTGTACCTTCTTTGCTGCTCGGTAGACATAGAACGTTACTTGGTAGATAGCTCGATGTATACTTAACTCTATGACTCCTTTCTTCTTTAACTGACTGCTTTAGTGCTTATCGACTGAATATTTTGGTAGTATTAACCGACTAGAATATATAGGATGACTTTGGACATAAAAATAATGACAACTTAGTAAATAATAACAATCTCCCCTTTTGACATTAGTTTGGTATGTTTGACAAAACTCCTTTCAAAGTCATAACTCAAAATCTATATACTTACAAAATTTGACTAGAATGACAGTATATACAATTGTCAATGAATAGTAACATATTCAAATATATACTCCCCTTATCAATTTACTGTAATGCTCTTGTGGTCAATGCTTGGTGTTTTATCCGTGTTCTATGCTCCCCTGTCAAATTCAACTATACATTCGGATGCTCTATTCTGATTGGTATACTGTACACTCTTATACTCAGTACATACTCGGTATACTCCCTCTTTTTTACAAACATCAAAACTAGTTACCATTAGGTGGAGGCAACTGGTCAAAAATAGATTTATACTTTGTACTGGCATCGGTGAGAGCAGTGGAGAGTGCATCCTTGACACTATCCATTAAGGAATTCTGACTTGTAATATCAGCTAATAGTGAAATCAAACCATCTAAAGTGCTTCCCTCTTGTTGAGTGGATAAGTGGGTAGCTCAGTTGATCTGCTCTTGGGCTGATGATAAGTGGGGAATAAATAAGGTCCAAAGAGTCATGATATCCATCCTTATTTTGTGCTCTTCATTATGAAGTTCTAACTGTTGAGCCATAAGAGTTTGCAGCTTGGTATAGAAATTCTGAATAGAATTTGGCTCAGTGGTCAATGTATTGGAGACATTGGTGATCTCTTGTTCAATAACTTCAGTCTTATTTTTGACATCCTTAGTAAATAATGAAAATGTATAGAGCTTTTGAAATAAATAAAGAATATGTTTGAGTTGAGGGGACAACTCAACAATGAGTCTAACAAGCTTGACTTTACCTATGGCAATTGCTTTCTACACTTCTTCAATCATTTTGGCAGTCAGCTCTTTGTCCTTCAACTTGCTTAGGTATTCTGATGCGTCTACTCCTTATGCTTCTAATTTAGTGAGTAGCTCATCTAGTTACATATGGATGGCAGCATCTTTATTCAGGGTAGCTTCAAGTAGCATGTCTGTCAATAATGCTTTAACCTTCTAAAGTACTCTGTTCTTCTTCTAAATAGCCATTTGTCTTTCTTATTCTGCTTTGGCTTTACATAGTTCTCTGAATTTAATAAGTGCTTGCCCTTTCAGTTTTGAAATGTCTATGTTTGGCAACACAATAGGTTTTGGCAAATCTACCTTGAAACTATGCTTCTTCACCTTCTTTTCTTTGGATGATGAGGCTTTCACCAGTTGAATGAGTACAATGGATTTGGAGGCTTAATCCCCTCGGTAGGTTGCTCAGTAGAGGCAACACTTTTGTCAGTTTCCTTAGCCTTTGATGTGTCCTTCGGTGATTCTTTGCTTGGGGTCTTAGTGGCAATAGTTTTAGTGCATGCAGGTGCTTGAGAAGTCTATTCCCTAGTGGCCTGAGAAGTAGATTCTCATTTTGTAGACTGTTGACCCTCTTTGCCTTGATCAATGTCCTGAGGTTTCTTGGTTGGAACTTGCTAAGTTACAGGAGGATAGGACTTGACTTGTTCCAAAACTGATTCACTAGATACCAGTTTGGCATAGGCATTTTCTTCTATCATCTCTTGTTCTGGTGCCTCAGTGTCCATGACATCCTCATCTTGTTGAATAGTTGAAGCAGGATCTTGCTTAGTAATGTCAACTATTTCAACTTCACCTTGAGTTTCTTTAGTCTGAATTCTGAAGATTTCTTGCCATTTTTCTTTTGTTTCCTTTTTTTACTTCAAGATAAAGTCCATTCATCATTTTCAAGGCTTTATCCTTGACTTGAAAGTTTGTCTGGTAGTTTTTCAAATGTTTTCTAATATCATCTACCGACATGTTTGGAAAGAGATGTACTAAAACTTTTTCTCTTATCTACTTCTCTGAGTCCATAGCATATTTCCATCTATTGTTAATGTGAGAATATAATGCATTTGGAAGAAAATTACTTACCTCCAATAGAACTATTCAGAATTTAAGAAGTGTACATATAACTGACTCTTCTATTTGTCTCTTTTCTTCTTCTATCCAAGAGTCATATTTTACATACCTGAATGATCCAAATCCACCTTATTGTTTCAATTTGGCACAAAAGTTGTCAACACTGTGTACATCTTCCTTGGTACTTTTAACAATCTGAAATTTGTTTTTGTCTTCAGACTTTGTGTCACTTGACTCCTTATTCAAAATGAGTCTCCTAGTCGACTTTCTATAAGTCTTTGTAACTTTAGGCAATTCAACCTTTTTCTATTTCCTACCAGGTGACACTACAGATGATCTAGTGTTAGGGTACTTCACTAGAGGAGTCACTGATACCTTTGGTGTATCTTGTTTCTTCCTTTTCAATATTTTGCCCTTTGGCAACTCAGTACTGAGAGTAATTGCTGCTTCTTGGGCCTCAAATTCTTCCCCAATTGTGAGTTGATCACTCTTTATAGGAGTGGAGGTAGAACCTTCTCCAAATTTCTCAGTTAGCACTTTGATAATTTTTGTGGCTTTCCTTGCAGCCTTCGGTACAACTATGCTCATTTTTACTTTTTCTTTGACCTCTTCATAGGTACCATACCTAATCTTAGTAGCATGCATTGGAAGTGACAGAAAGGAATCTATCTGTTGTTGAGAAATATCAAGATCCATCTCATAACCCATGGACGGTAGAGATTGAGTTCTAGGATCTACTGCATTAACATAACAATAGTCGGTGTCTACTTCAAAACATATATCATTCTTATATTTTTCCACTGGTTGAGGTGGGATTCTGTACCGGTTATGCATCTTTTCTTGAAATTTGCTGAAGTAGTCATCCATTATCTCATTGAAATTATCACCTAATTGATTTATAAAATCATTTATTTGATGGGTGATTGGTTAGTGTAACTCCCAAACTATGTTACCGACTGATGGGAAGAATTTCTGAAAATAGAAAAACATGCACACTAAGAGTGACCCAAACTTTAGTGTGTTTGCCGAGTTATTCTTCTTAGGTTTCCTTATAGTGTTGAGATTTTCAAATAGGTTTTTCAACAACACTTCACATAGATCAATTTTCATACCCTTTTTTACAATCTTGTAGGCCAGATCTACAGCTACACAAGGTACATTGTTTTCTCTTGCCAATTGAAAGAAACAATAACTGATGACTCTAATTGAAAACTTTAGCTCTGCATCAGTAAAATTATTCAATTTAAGACATCTGCAATCAAACTCAACTTTGGTTAAGGTTATCAATTCCTTCTATGAAATCATTTTCTATGCTCGGGCATGGTTGTAGATAGGGTATCCGGTTATTATGTGAATGATCTTCTTGGTGATTTTGAACGGTTGCTCCTCTAAGCACATAAAGTCATCATGAACTTTGCTCAAAACAAATTTAACCCATTGGGGTTTGAAGACTCGAGGGTAGGTTAGGGCTTCGGTCAATCCCTTGACTTTGATATGCTCATAATTGCTATCTAGGATTCCATCGGTGCATAACTCATCATACATGTCTTTGATCTCGGTATGACCTAGCTCTTCAACATGACACTTAGTGTAGAATCTGACATCTTCGACCAATAGAACCCTATCTGGAATAAGAGAAAATGCAGTTTTCTCATCGGGTTCAGATGCAACTTTGGGAGGTAAGGAATACTTCAGTAGGGGCTTCTCAATATTCTCAACTACAACAGGTTTTGGCAACTTAGGAGCCATTTTAAACTTCGATTTCTACTAACAAAAGAGCTTAGGTTTTTAACTAACTAGAAAATGCTTTCGACTTAGTAAATATAATGCAGATGCTCACAACTGATATTGATCAGTTAATTGGCTTGAAAATGCGTTTGAGATTGTTGTATAAATACCTTGAAATTTGCTTGGGAGTTGTTTGATCGCCTTTGAATCACTTAGCTCTACTCTTTTGATAACTGGTAAGTGTAAAATGACCTCGCAAAGAACTTTAAGTACACATTTTACCTTATCAAGCTTTGTGCGGTTAGGTAAGAAAACATTAAATGCACTCGGTTCCACCAAACTAGTTAACTTCCTTTTTATGCTTTTACCAACTAGATAGGCTAGCTACACTTACCAACTTCTCTGGTACTCCAAAAGACTAGATATAATTTCAAACTTGCTAATGCATCTTAGCTATGTAGATTTTGAAATTAAGTAGATGATAAAATAGGAACTATCAAGATCTAACCTTGAGAGAATGCCGCCCCTTCATACCTTTACTGATTAATTCGAAGTAGATGCACCTAACTCGATAGGTAAGGTGCTTTCTTCATTTTCTGACTCATTTTCCTTCTTTTTCCATATTTTCTATAGTTTGATTTTTATTTCTTCAATATCTCCTCGTGGTTGATCTCTACAATCTTTAGCCAAGTGTCCAACTTTATGACAATGAAAACATGCCATACCAGGATTTCTCCATGATCTGCGGTGGTTCATTCCAAACCTTATCATGCAGTTGGCACTTATATGTCCATATCTTCCACAACATTCACACCATATTCTTGTATTGTAATCCCATGGTACTACAGTATATTGTCGGTTAAGATTTGTGTGAATTTGGTAGCTTCTAGTATTTGCTCGGTGTGAAGACCTCATATAGTTTTTCTGCTTAAACCAAAACTTCTCGGTACTATGTCCATATCTATTGTAGTTTTTGCAATACCCTTTGAATTTTGCCTTCTGAAAATTGCTAGCAGACTTTGTCCTACATTATTTAGATGCATGACCATACTTATTGCAATTGTAACAATAACCATCAGACCTAGTGACATTCGGTTGCTTACCTTTTATGATTTGGTACATGTTGGCAATATGTCCTTATTTTCTATAGTAGTTGCAGATAGGCTTCTTTCCGTTGATGTTCTCCTTGTTTCCAGCTTGCTTTGATGATTCCCCTCTCTTGGTGGTGTTGATTCCTTTCTCGATAGAGTTTTTTCTTTTGTAACTGAGTCCTGCATCTTTGTTGGGTCTTCTTATATTTAGTTGCTCATCTAACATCCTTGATGCTTCATAACTTTTCTTCAGTGTTTCTTTTGATTTCTTCTCTACTTCAAGTTCATTGGCCAATCTTGATAATTCAAGTTTCAATGCTTGATTCTCATTTTCTTTTAGATTTGCTTCATGATGTGCATAACCCAATTGATCAGAAAGATTATTTTGAATTCCAATCATTCTTGTGATTTCATCATTCTTTTCAAACATTAATGCTTCTAGTTGTTGATTTTCCCTTTCCATGTCTCTTATGTTATCCTTAGTTTTTCTTAATGTATCAAGATTTTCAGTCATCTGTGTGCTGAAATATTCATGTTCTCTTTTCATTGCTTTCAACTGTTCAGTCAATGCTTTGTTCTTTTCTTTCAGTTCTCCAATCATTTCTTCAGTCTCTTCTAATATACTGTTCTCAGATGATGTTTCAATTTGTTCCACCAACTCTTGTGAGTCCTTTAAATCATCAGACAACATTCTTCTTACTTTCAGTGATCTTTGCATTTGTCTCTGCATATCTGCAATTACTTGGTTAGCATGATCCAATTCTTCTTGAAGATTCACAATCCTCCGATATTGTTTGTAGCCTTCCATTGATAAGATCTTTCTCTTTAGGCTTTTAAACCCTTTTCCAAGATTGATGCTCTGATACCAATTGTTAGGTCCAACTAGGAGAGCTAATGTACTGAGAGGGGAGGGGTAAATCAGTACTTCAAAACTTTTCTTCAAAAGCAATCTTACTAATAAACATAAATTGTAAACTGCTGATCTCATAATATAAAACTAGCACATAATTATAGAGATAACATTCATACACATTTCACTCCATAACACAAATATTTTGGTTATGCAAAAACTCTTTGTTAGAGAGAAAAACTACAGTGGGGATGGCACCCACAACTTCACTACTACAATAATAAAGGTTGCTTGGTTAGAGCTACATGTTTAGCTATTTCTGATAGCTTACCCTATTAGGAGTATCAAGATATTTTAGATCTACCTTGCTAAACGATTTTACAAAACTTATACAAAATGTTGCACCTAGTTAAAGGCTTTACAATTTATATACTTTGTTAGAGTCTTTTACCCTGTTAAAGGTTTCTATTACAACTCAAATGATTCAATAAAATCTTTACAAATATCTGCAACTTTACATCTGAAATGTTATAGCAGATTCTATGTGCTCAATATGAAATTACCTTGCTCATAGCATACCTCGGTAATAGATAAATTAACTCGGTAAACCCTTCTGTTTACTTTGTCCCTTGGACTGTTCTCTGAAGACTTTCTTGGTGACCTCTGAATATCTCTGTCAGTCATAGTAGTCACAACTCAATGTGTCCTCTTATGATTTTCCTTTTTAACTTCTTCTATCACACATGTCTCTCCCTTTTTGATTCTCAAATCACTCTATATAAATAGATCTCTGGGATGATGATCTTGTTCATGCTTTGATCTTACAAACAAGATTCATCAAATGAATAATCATAGAAATTATTTCATTGGATAAACTTCCTCAAAATCATACAAAACCTTGAAGTGCAATTCCCTATGTGATAGCATTTCCCTGTTCCTTGATTCTTGTAACACATTTCCACACATGTGTCCAGGTTCATTGAATCTTGTAACACAATTCTAATTAGTTCATATTACTCAGTATACCTTCTTTGCTACTTGGTAGACATAGAATGTTACTCGGTAGATAGCTCGGTGTATACTTAACTCTGTGACTCCTTTCTTGTTGGTATTTTGGTATGGTTTTGTCATTGATGTCAACACCTACTAAACACTTATCAACACTGACACTTTGGAGAATCAACAACATTCACTAGCAAACAAGTGATTCATGCACAGTCACTAGTATCTGGTACATCAGCAAGATATAATTATCATCGGCACTTGGAATGATATGGAAAACACTTGGTAATGTCGAAGACATCATTTCGACATCTTGTCCTCAAGTTTTGTTTATTGGTATATTCATAATTGCATATTTTCTATTACTAGCAAATAGGTCTAGGGTTACACAGGTAGGTTTATCTTTTCCTGATTAGCATGGCACGCTATGGAGATGATTAATTATTGTTGTAAATGCATTAAGCCGACATGTTCAATCAGTTATTGCATTGGATATTATATTGTTTGTAAAATGTTTTTATTGTAATATCTTGTAGAGCCGACCTACTAAAATTGGTCTTAGGTTATGGTATAAATGTAAGATCTTATTTGTAAAGATAGATAGTGGAATGCGAAGAAGGTTTTTATGAAGGTATATGCAAGATTAAGTAGAGCTATACATGCAGACATCATTTGAAGGTTAAGCTAGGTTTTTGTGAAAGCATATCAGAATTACACTGGTATTGCATCCAACATATGAAGATGATATTTTGAGCAGTACATTCTTATTGGATTTAACCATCCAATTGTACTCAGTGTGACTCCCAT
Organism: Cryptomeria japonica; assembly: GCF_030272615.1. Lineage (NCBI taxonomy): Eukaryota > Viridiplantae > Streptophyta > Pinopsida > Cupressales > Cupressaceae > Cryptomeria > Cryptomeria japonica. Next base: position 605,786,937 of record NC_081414.1, on the reverse strand, counting down.
TTGTGTTTGAGCAGTGAGCTCTACGCGGTTGGCCTTTTTGCATGTGCAGACCCCATTTATGTACACTTACTATCTGTAATAGTATCATTTGATTGTGGGTAAGGTTTCCCACTGTGGCTTTTCCCCTTACAGGGTTTCCACATACAAATATTAGTTTTATGTGTTGTGGATGACTTTGTGTTTATGTTTCAGGCACTAATCCTTACCGGTATAGCAATTAACTGTTAAAACTATCTACCGACATACTTATCTAGTTTACCGGTATTAAGCATTAAGTTGGTTAAATTGTTTTTGGTTTGAATTTATTTGACAACTGATTCATGCCCCCCCCCCTCTCAGTTGTCTCTAGGACCTAACAATTGGTATCAGAGTGTAGTCCTCTTTTGCAGAAGTTTAACAGCTTGAGGAGATCCAATGTCTACTAACTATTTTAGGAAGGATAGTCCTAAACTTGATGGAACCAACTATGGCATATGCAAGATCAGAATGGAGACACATTTAAATTGCATTGGAAAGGACATCTAGGATGTTACAAAGAATGGTTATAGTGCTACTATACAAGGTCAGCCTAGTCTAGCTAATTTGATGAAAGATGAGGAAAATGATTGCAAAGCAAGAGAAGCACTTTTGAGCGCATTATCAGATCAACAAAGCATGGGACTATCAGATAGGTCTACTGCTAAAGCTATTTGGGATCATTTGGAAACACTGAATGAAGGGGATTCCACAATCAAATTTGCAAAACTTGAAAGCTTTCGGGTCAAGTATGAACATTTGAAAATGGAAGAAGATGAAAGGATTTCTGCTTTTATGGAAAGAGTAAATGAAATTGTTTTGGGTATTAAATATTGTGGAGGAACCTTAAGTGAGGATGAAATTGTTTCAAAATTTTTAAGAGGATTTCCACCAGTATATAAAATGAAAGTCACTGGTATAAATGAGTTAAGAACAATGCCTAATACATCAGTTACTAGGGATACATTAATTGGGAAACTTTCAGCTTTTGAAATTGAAGAATTTGGTCTTGTTGCTACTATAAAGACAAATTTGGCCTTTAAAGCATCAACCTCATCTGCTCCATCATTTGAAAAATCTAGTTGGAAAGCCTTTTATGCAAGAGAACTTGAAGAAAGTAGGAAAGGAAATGAAGAACTTCAAGAACTTGAAGCACTATTTGCAAGGAAAATGCCTAAAGGTCCAATTGGAAGTAAGTATGAAGGTAAAACACCCTTTAAATGTTTTAACTGCAATAAGATTGGTCATATGGCTTTGAGATGCCCTGATAGACATGCTAGACTAAGAGAAGAAGTTAGAAGAACATACAAGCCTAACCCTGAATATCAGAGATATGGATTTAAGAAGAATAAAGACAAATCTTGTTACATTGTTGATGAAGGTGTGACTGATGATTCTGACAAGGATCTAGTAGACAATGGATGGTTTTTTGTTGCTATAATAGAAGATCAACCGACACCTACTGCTCAATCTGTAGTAAAGGCCCTGACAGCTAAATTTGAAGTAAAGGATGAATGGATCATTGACTCAGGATGCTCACATCATATGACAAGAGACAAAGGTAAATTCTTGAACTTTCAAAAATAAAATGGAGCCTTAGTGAGATTTGGAGATGATAAAGCTTGTTCGATCAAAGGTAAGGGTACAATATCTCTTGATGGTAAGCATAATACTGACAATGTTTACTATGTTGAAGGATTAAAGCATAATCTTTTGAGTGTTGGTCAATTAGTTGAGAAAGGATTTTAGTTACAATTTAAAAATGGCAAATGCAAAATCATGAATAGAACTGGTTTGGAAATTGCAACCGGTAATCAGACTAGAGGTAATATCTTTCATTTGAATAATAGTGAAAAGACATGCTTGGTTGCACATATAGATGAAAGTTGGTTATGGCATAAGAGACTCTATCATGTAAACTTTGATTGCATGGTGAAAATCAATACTACCAAGGCAGTTAGAGATTTACCTAAAATTGTCAAACCTCAGAATACAATATGTAAGGAATGTCAATTTCGAAAACAAGCTAGAGCTAGTTTCAAAAGTATTCTAGAAAAATCCAATAATGCTCTTGATTGGATTCACACTAATTTATGTGGTCCAGCTAGAACTAAAAGCGTACAAGGTGATAGATATTTCATGCTAATCATTGATGACTATTCTAGAATGTGTTGGGTTACTTTTCTTAGAGAAAAATCAGAAGCACTTGGAAAGTTCAAACTATTCAAAGCAATGGTTGAAAATGAAAGTGGTAAGAAAATCAAATGTCTCAGATCAAATCAAGGAGGAGAATTTACATCTAAGGAATTTAATACATTCTGTGAAGTGAATGGAATCAAAAGACAGTTATCAGCACCTCGGACACAACATCAGAATGGAGTTGTTGAAAGGAAAAATAGAACTATCTTGGATGCAGCAAGAAGTATGTTATTAGAAGAACACCTACCACATGTATATTGGAGAGAAGCAATCAGTACAGTGGTCTATACATTCAACAAAGTTCACATCAAAGGTGAAATTGGTAAGACCCCTCATGAACTATGGTTTGGTAATACTCCTACTCTTAAGTATTTCAAAATTTTTGGAAGTAAATGTTATATCAGAAGAGATGAATATATTGGCAAATTTGATCCTAGAAGTGATGAAGGAATATTTCTTGGTTATTCATCTAAGAGCAAGGCATATAGATGTTTTAACAAAAGATTGCGGAAAATTGTTGAAAGTACAAATGTAAAGATTGATGAACAATTCAAAGGAACTTCAAGGTATATAGACTCTGAACCAGCAACAAAATTTTTGAAAAATGAACTTACTCTAAATCCACCGGTACAGAATGAAGATCTAGTTACCCCGATATCATTTGAGGATTCCATAGTAATTGAGGAACAATAGCAAACAAAGACACCCTGGTATGTAAGACTGAATCATTCTGAAGATCAGATAATTGGAAATAAGTTTAAAGGAGTTATGACAAGAGGAAGATTGGAAAATGAAGAGGTATGTCTTATTTCTCAAATTGAACCATCATCTGTTAATGAGGCATGTGAAGATAAATTTTTGATTAAAGCTATGGAAGAAGAATTAGAACAAATTGAGAAAAATAACACTTGGACATTAGTTCCCCGGCCTAAAGATAAAAATGTAATTGGAATCAAATGGGTATCCAGAAACAAACTTAATGAAGATGGTAAGGTTGTCAGAAATAAAGCAAGACTAGTGTGTAAGGGATATTCTTAGAAGGAAGGAGTTGATTACAATGAAACCTTTGCATAGGTAGCTAGAATTGAGGCAGTCAGATTATTTTTGTTTTTTGCAGCACACAAGAACTACAAAGTTTATCAAATAGCTATTAAATGTGCATTTTTGAATGGAGATATTGAAGAGGAAGTCTATATTGAACAACCTAATGGATTTTCTTTGACAGATGACAATGATATGGTTTGCAGGTTCAGAAAAGCTCTATATAGATTAAAACAAGCTCCAAGAGCTTGGTATGCAAGATTGGATAAGTATCTTTTAAAGATTGGTTTTACTAAAGGGAATGCAGACAAAAATTTATATTACAATATTAATAATGATGACATCTTGATTATAGAGGTATTTGTTGATGATATAATCTTTGGAGGAGAAGATGGATTATGTAAAGAATTTTCTATTAAAATACAAGAAGAATTTGAAATGTCTATGATAGGAGAAATAAAATTCTTTTTAGGATTGTATTTTTCACAGACTAATAAAGGTATATTCTTGAGTCAATCCAAATACTTAAAAGAGTTCCTAAAGAAATTTGGGATGGAGAACTCTAAACCAGTAAGAACACCTATGACAACAAATGACAAATTATCACAAGGGGATGAATCTACACCTGTTAATCCAACTAGATAAAAATCTATGATAGGAGGTTTACTGTATTTGACACAAACCAGACCTGATATTATGAATGCAGTATATATTGTTTCAAGATTTCAAAGTAATCCTAGAGAAAATCATGAATCAGTAGTAAAAAGGATTTTCCAGTACTTACAAGGCACTATAAATCTTGGATTATGGTACCCTAGAGATAAAAACTTTGAATTATGTGCATACACAGATGCAAATTGGGCAAGAGATGTGGATGATAGAAAAAGCACCACCAGTGGAGCATTCTTTCTTAGAAATAGACTAGTTTCTTGGTTGAGTAAGAAACAAAGTTGTACATCTTTATCAACAACAGAATCAGAATGCACAGGTACTATGGCTTAAGAAAATGTTAAAGGTAAAATGCAAGGAACCTATTACTATCTATTGTGATAACACTGTAGCAATTGATATATCTAAGAATCCGGTACTACATTCTAAAACCAAACATGTTTCTATCAAACTGAATTTTCTAAGGGAAAATGTTGAAGAAAAGGAGATAAAGCTGGTTTATGTGAATACTAAAGAGCAGATTGTAGATATTTTCACTAAAACTTTGCCTAAGGAGACTTTTGAATATCTTAGAGATCAGCTTGGGGTCATACCCCCACTGGTAGAGACCTAGGAAGTTGATGATTGTCATCAACTGGCAGAATTAACAGACAAATCTTTTATTCTAGTCTTTGATGGGAAGCTACTTCTCAGGGGGAGTAGTTGGTATATTTAATTATTGGTATTTCGTATATGAACTTGGTTTTGTTGTAACTTTGGCATTTGATGTCAAAGGGGGAGAGGTTGGTATGGAAAAACTTTGAAAAACACAAGGAAAACACATGTTGCTCCCAGGGGGAGAGATTGTTGATTACGAGAGATTATTACTCTCTGTATGTATTTTGGTTTCTGGTTATGATCTTTTTGGAGATTGTTGGTTTTTGGTATTTGGCATTTTTGTTTTGGCACTTTGATGGTTTTTCCATCTTGTGTTGCCATCAATGCCAAAGGGGGAGATTGTTGGTATTTTGGTATGGTTTTGTCATTGATGTCAACACCTACTAAACACTTATCAACACTGACACTTTGGAGAATCAGCAACATTCATCGGCAAGCAAGTGACTCATGCATAGTCACCGATATCTGGTACACTGGCAAGATATAATGATCATCGACACTTGGAATGATATGGAAAACACTTGATAATGTTGAAGACATCATTTGGACATCTTGTCCTTGAGTTTTGTTCATTGGTATATTCATAATTGCATATTTGTTGTTACTAGCAAATAGGTCTAGGGTTACACTGATAGGTTTATCTTTTCCAGATCAACATGGCATGCTATGGAGATGATTAATTATTGTTGTAAATGCATTAAGCCGACATGTTCAATCAGTTATTGCATCATATATTATATTGTTTGTAAAATATTTTTATTGTAATTTCTTGTAGAGTCGACCTACTAAAATTGGTCTTAGGTTATGGTATAAGTGTAAGATCTTATTTGTAAAGATAAATAGTGGAATGCAAAGAAGGTTTTTGTGAAGGTATATGCAAGATTAAGCAGAGCTATACACACATACATCATTTGAAGGTGAAGCTACGTTTTTGAGAAAGCATATCAGAATTACACCGGTACTGAATCCAGCATATGAAGATGCTATTTTGAGCAATACATTCTTATTGGATTTAACCATCCAATTGTAGTTAGTGTGACTCCCATTTGTGTTTGAGTAGTGAGCTCTAGGCGGTTGGCCATTCTGCATGTGCAGACCCCATTTATGTACACTTACTATCTGCAGTAGTATCATCTAATTGTGGGTAAGGTTTCCCACCATGGTATTTCCCCTTGCAATGTTTCCACATACAAATATTGGTGTCATGTGTTGTGGATGACTTTGTGTTTATGTTTCATGCACTAATCCTTACTGGTATAGTAATTAACTATTAAAATTGTCTACCGGCATACTTATTTGGTTTTCTGGTATTAAGCATTAAGTTGGTTAAATTGTTTTTGGTTTGAATTTATTTGACAAGTGATTCACCCCCTCTCCTCTCAATTGTCTCCAGGACCTAACATTTCTTCTGTAACCGACTGCTTTAGTGCTTACCGACTTAATATTTTGGTAGTATTAACCGACTAGAGTATATAGGATGACTTTGGACATAAAACTAATGACAACTTAGTAAATAATAACATGGTTAGCCTCATACGGTCATGTCATGAGAAAGACAATAGCACCAACCTTGACAAGCTTCTAGAAGACAACCTTAATAGGTTTAGCGAGTGGAGTGTATTCAAGATGAGGTTGATTATTGGGATGGGATGATCAAATAAAAATGGAGACGTTGTTGAAGGGTTTAGATTAGTTCTATGAATCAGATTGGTTGTTGGATTTATCATTGGTGGTGGTAGGCTTGTTTGAGATAGTCATGGTCTAGACACGTTTGGCATTAGTGACTCCATAATTGAAAATATTCTTGTATTTGGACCAATACCTAGACTTTTTATTGGACAAGGAAGACCCTTGGGAGTCTTTCTGATAAGGCTTTAGGACACCTTTATATAGGAGGACTCACTCTAGTGCTAAGCCTTTCTTAGTGACCTACTCAAAAGTTTCAGGACATTGATAACTCAAAGGGAAAGACATTTTAGGGACAAGGTTACATTGAAACAACTCAATCTAATAAGATTTAGGTATTGTCCCATGGAAACTTTTTAATAAGATGTCACAACCTTTGCAAAAAGTTGGTGAAAGTCTCTCCAATCCTTTGATTTGTGTTCAACCAAGTTAGGAAATGAATTAATTGAACTATGAGGTAAGGTCAAGAACCAAGCAAGGGCCAATACACTAATACTCTTAGGGAAAAGTTGTTACAAGTAAACATCACTATAAGGGACCTCCTAAACGGCTATGTCGAATTCTCTCACATGTTCCCTAGGGTCACCTTTGCCTTTGTATTTGTCAAATTTAGGCATTTCAAAACCAGGGGGTATGGAGCCACTGAGATAGAGGGATCATAAGGATAGGGAAAAATTTCCTCAAAGGTTTATGATTTTTGGTCGGTCCCATCATTTAAGTTCTTAATGAGATATTTTGTGTCCTAAATTTACCTCATGAGGTTGAGCAATTGATTTTGAACATTAGGAATGTGTTTACCTAAGTTTAACCTTGGGATATGTGTGGACATCACTGATATACCATCACCAATATATTGATAGGAAGAAGTAGTAATTTGGGAAGTGATCAAAGGGTGTGAGGCAAAAATGGCACTAGTGGGTGGCAAGCTAGTGCTAATGTAGTTGGTGAAATTATGGAGGAGTGCAGATGTTCTAGATGGTCAAGAAATAGGAGATTTTTAAGTTCTAGGGGGTGTGGACATGGTAGGTTGTGGATTGAAAATAGGGTTAAGGAGGGGTTGATCAATGAAGTCTTCTTTCATAGGTGTGTTAAGGATGAACTAATCAAAGTTATGAGGCAATCATGCCCCCTATCTGATAAGTTTAGTTAGGAATCCATTTGAATCAACTTTGATAATTTTTTCTAGCATTTCTAGACTTTAGGGATCTTCCATAAAGGTCTTTAAGCATGGAGAATGTTTGTGTTGTCAATTTATTCTCCCTCTACTTGAGTTGTTGGAATGCAATCACACTGAGAGGGGGGGTGAATCAATGTTATACTAGGAAGTCCAATTTTAACCATATTAAAACATGCATACACCAACCAGTATACCGGTACATACAGAATTGAAAAAAGTAAAGCAACCAATAAGACAATCACATAAATGAGAACCATAACACACATAATTATATGTGGAAAACCTCAAAGAAGAAAAACCACAATGGGATTTGTGACCCACAATATCAATCCACTGGCCATATGAAGAGGTATTACAAAATATAAGGGGCATGCACTTGTAGGAAGGCTTACAGCCTAGAGCACATTGCTCAATCACAAAAGAAGCCTCACTGACTACATATAAATCTAGACAACAATCTAGAGAAGTGCTGAATAGATAATATAGCATCTTCTATGGTAGAATATAGTTTGAGTTAAGCTCTGTTTGTTCCACTATGAAACCTTAAACCCTTTACCAGAATAACCCTTACATAAATATCCTCACATACATGATCTCTCTGATATATTTTGCATCATATCACATCCACATATCCATCACCATGTCTATATCAAAATGATCTAATCCAACTGACCTATATACCCTATACAACTTATCTTGCCTTATGTTGGCTTAAAAAGATTATTACAATATCAAACTACATATTATCCAAATAACATAAATACAGGAATAACGAAAACAATTGTCGATGTTGGATCCAAGAGATGTTGGCCTCCAATATTGATAACCATATTCTAAACCATGTTGGCCTGTATTGTTGGTAACCAAAGAAATCCTTTTATCTTGCTGGTGTCAGTGAATGTGTTGATGAAGTGCCTATTGGTACACAACTGAACCAAAACATGAAGTCGGAACAAAATACCATGTTGCCATCAATGAAAACATAGTGAAACCAGCCAATTGAGTGTCAATTGCCAACATGAGTATCATGGTCAACATAGATGTTATGGTCAGGTAACTCACTTGCCATTTTTTTCTTTCCAGTGTGAGTCAAGACCATGCATGGGCTACCTCAAGATCACGAGAAAGAGATGGTGACCTAAAAGTGGATGGATAGACTTGATCAAGAAAGTGATGAGGTGATGCAAGGTGAGGACAAGGAGTTAGCAATTTTGGATTTGATCTAAAATTGATTTGAAATGATTGGATTGGAGTAGGTTCGGAGATTGATCCTTGGATTAGGACACAATTGATTTGAATTAGGATGACACCTTAGTCCTTGGATTAGGATTAGGATAGGTGTAGGGATTGATGATGTGGGCAAAAGAAAGCAAGGTAGCAACCAAGCTAGGCCAATTTAAAATATTTGGATTAAGATTTGATTTGATCAAGTCTTCTCCTACTTGCGATAGGCTAAGTTCCTAAGAAAATTTAGACAAAGGATTAGGGTTTGGATTAACCCAAATGGATTAGGATAAATTAAGTAAGGTAGTTGAGAAGGATACTTTCTCAAGCACCACACCAATTAGGAATCAATAAAGATAAATATCTAAATCCGATTTTGCAAAGTGTTGACCTTGGATGTAGGTTGTTGATTGATGATTGAGGTTTGGATTAAAGGATTGATTTGATTTGATATGCTAAGTCCTTAAGGATAGGAGGGAAATGATTATGGAAGAATGGATAAACAATGAGAGAAAGAGAAGCAGGGGGGAGGTTACATGAAATGGGCAAGATGCCTAGTATATGATCCCTGGTTGGGAAAGGAGAGACAATGAAATGCAGTCACTCCTATTAATCGATTGGGATAATCTTGACCTTTGCTCAAAAGCACAGGTTCTCAATGGTTCTTAGGGCATCTCCCTTCATCTTTTACCCATTGCCAATTTTGTCGCTACGTAAAAGAGGGACAAAATGTAGACAACTAAAATTAATTAAATTAATAGTTAATTAATTTAGATTTTTCCAAATAATTAATTGAATTAATTACGTTATTCCTCTTCCTCTTAAAGTTAATTAACTTACATTTAATTAATTTTATCACTATATCTTTTATAATTAATTTATCAAAATTAATTAATTCATTAATCTTCTAAAATCATTTATTCCAAATATTGTTTCTAAATCTTGATTAGTTAATTAATCCCAATTAATTGACTAATCCCCTGATTCCTACTAATCACCCTTCTTAATCCTATAATCTATCCTAATTAATCTACCCTAATCATGTTTATCATTTCCTCCAATTTTTGTATCCATCCACTCATTCTCTCTCCTTGTCCCATCCTCCTAACTTTCCTACTTACACTCCTAATCCCTCATTAACTCACCTAATCAATCCCCTTAATCATTTGCACATCTCTAATCACCTTGAATAGGGATAGGTCAACTTCTTTCCATAGATGGATTTCTCATCTCACCTTCGACACCTTAAATGCACCAACTTTGGCTCTTCCAACGAATGTCAAAACCTTGCATATTCCTATGTCCACTCTTCCCAAGGAATTTTTAATTCATTCATCCATTTATTCTCCCCACACATCCTATTATATTGGAATTTTTAATTCCTCTTGTCTTCTCCTAAGGGATTTTATATTCCTTCTCTTCGCAAGGTACTTGGGGAATTCTTCCCCATGTACATGAGAAGTGTGGAGACAAGAAATACCTTTGTGGCAAATATATTGGATCTCCCACTTTGTCCTCTCAATCCTCTCCCACTTTCTTGTAATACCATCCCTTCATTCATATTCAATCTTTATCCTCCATTTTGGGCCCCTCCAATCTATAAATTAGAGTGTGCATTCGTCAAAATTCATCCACCTTTTGAGTATAATTATGTTGCTAGCTTGAGAAACAAATTCATCCATTGCATCCTTACTATACCAAAATATTGCCCCACATAAGCCAATCCCATCTATTGCAACATCATCTTTTAAATCAATTTTATTTTGTAGTCAAGATAAATCCACAATCCATCATCATAGGAGAAAATCAAGTGGAGCATCGGGCACATTTCCCCTTCTAGCTCTATTGGAGGAAGAAGAGAAGACATTTTTATTTTGTATGTTTTGAATGCTTATTTGTATTTAATGTTTTGATTTATGTAACTAGCCTTTCTCCTAGGATTTCCCCTCTTCACATTTATTTTCTCCTAAATCTTTGTGCATAATTGTTCTCTTCTAATTAGAGATTTATCTTGAAAATATTCATCCCAAAAAAATTTACACTGTAATTCTAATGTCATTTTAGGTATCATAGATTTAGTTTAAATCTCATTGAAAAGAGAATATTCATTTATATCCAACAAATTTGACATACCATAAATATATTTAAATTAAAATTCATGGGGGAACATGCACTATTACATCATTGAGGCATAAGATGATGAAAAAGAGAAATTTCCTTTTTGAAGGAAACTTCAAATGTTTTCATTTTGGGAGCCATAATGAACACTATAGTCAAACACTTGAGAATTTAGCAAAAGACATAAATAAATGTTATTAAGAATCATGAATGAGAAAATAAGTATGCTCAACATTTTTCACATAATAGTAGAATTAAAATTACAAATAACCACATATTCTTTTAGTCAATGTATATTACTTGTGAGATTTTGCCAAGATCAAGAGCTCAATGAAAAGTACAAAAGAGAGACAAAATATAGGACAAGAATAAACTATATTCTCATCAATAGATGGATCATCAAAAGTTACATACAATGAATATGAGCTTGCTTATATACGCAAGGCTATATGGATATGTGAGCACACAAACATGACATGTGGCTCAATAAGACACAAGGGCAGGTAGGGATAAGTAGGGGTAGGTGGGAGAAACATTATAATATTTTACATGAGGGATCACCCACCAAAGATGGAATTATCACTCCACAATAAGTGGATATGATAGAGTAGTAACAAGATCACACCATAAAAGGTATAAATTCTCCTACATACACTATCCCAACGTGGCACAAACACCCAAGTGTCTCATACCCAAACTACTATGAAATGCATGTACCTAAATAAACTTAAGTAAGTTGTAATAACATCCAACATGAATAATTAATTACACCAAAACCCACCCTTAAGTAAAACTTAAGGGAATGAACTTACGTATACAATGCAATTAAGAAATGCAAGATGGGTCCCAACTACGTGGTCATATTAGGTACCCATGTACAAATGCAAATTCACACAAACCAATGCAATGAAATATCTCATAAAGTAGGGAAAGAGAGAAAAACCCAATGGGAAAAAACCCTCCCCCAAAAGAGAGATAAAAACTATACAAAAGAAATCTCATAGAAGTATGTGAAAGACAAAACCCCATGTGAGGAAAAATCCCCCCCATATGAAAGTAGAAGAGAAGCTAGGTATCCCCCCTTCAATGTAGAATTTACACCAATGATAGAAGCTCAAGAATGAATGAAGAAAATTCTCCATGAACATCAAACAACATTCCTCCCCTTAGGAAGAAACAAAACCAAAGGTGTATCCGTGAAGTCTCCCCAATCATGAAGGGAAGATGTAGGAAAAAAACTCATGATGAATGAAGTCTCTAAAAACTGCTCAAGTGTCCCCATGTTGATGATGAATGATACTCCCTCCAAAGATGGTAAATGACTCTACACTACTGAAAACGGAACTCCAAGGTCTAATGGAGATGAATGTACAACAAGTCCCAAAGACTCACATGTCTCCTCTAAGGATAAAGAGACCTCCTCCAACTATTGTACATAAGAATCCACAACCACGTCAACCTTGAAAGAATGATCATGTAGAGAATGAACAAGAGGTTCAGAGTGTGCCCTCACAAAAATCGAAGAAGGATCATCTTCATCAAAGAAATGATGAATATAATCAATGATGTCTCCCAAATATGCAATGTAGGATTCCACAAACAAACCTACAATGTCTGTCAAGTAGTCATCCCAAGAAGCTGAAGCTGGAGGACAAGATATATCATTCTACATTGAATCACAAGAAGGCAAAACTTTCACACTATCCACATCATTAGGTGCAATAATTTATGTGATATCAAGAGGAGGAGATGAAATGCAAGGGTCAAGAACAAGGTCACATGTGAGAATCCCCAAGTTCAAGTACCCAAAGTTCATGGTAAAATATGAATAATCACAAGAAGTGTGATCATCATATGTAAAATTATCATCATCAACAAAATCCGAAAAGGAGTAAAACCAAGATGCATGATCAACCACCCCAGTCACAATGATAGCTCTAGTATCTAGGTCTATAATGAAAACTGACTCAAGTGTGAACTGCACAATTCTCTTTGTTGCCCCATGTGTGATTTGATAGATGGAAAGAAGATTGTTTGTCAAGTGGGGTACACACAACACATCATTGAAGGATTTGGACCCAATGGCAATAGTTCCTTTCCCAATAACATCCATATATGTATGATTTCCCATCAAAATCTATGGCATGGTGCAAGGCTCAAATGTAGAAAACATAGATTGTGAAGATGCCATATGATGAGAAGCCCCTAAATCTAGAAGTCATCTCCCTGAATCACAACTTGTAGTAGCAAAAAGAGCTTTTCATTTTCTTGTCCCAAAATAGTGAGTCTTCCCACTTGTAGAGGCCATGGATTCTTGCCCTTTCCCTTTTGAATGTGAGGAAGTGGAAGTTGATGAATCCTCCTTCTTGTATGCATGATGCAAATCAATGTTGTTCTTTTTGAGGATGTGTGTGAGCTCATCACTCTTCTTAGAATGGCAATGGTGTTCCACATGAGAAACCTTTTTACAATAGGCACAAGTAGGTCCCTCCTTCTTTGGTGAATTGTCATTCTTGGAAGAGGATGAATCTCCTTGTTGTGGAGAAGGTGGTGCTTTTTTATTAGGCTTTGATTGCCATTTATTCTTGTTTGAGTTGTCCTTTCCTTGATTTCCTTTTGTCCCTTGATTTTCCACTAATGCTTGAGACTTAGAAGTCTTGAGAATGCCCATGCTTATCAACTCAGTTTGTTCTATCATCAACATTTTGGCGAAAGCATCAAATGTAGGCATTGTGTAGCTTGAACCCATTGTCATCCTATGGGTTTGAAAACTAGAAACAAATGTTGCATATTCTTGTGGAAGCTTTCCCATCAAATTGAAGATCAATTGAGTATCCTTCTTGTCAATGCCACAATCCTTGAGTTGTGTCCTCAACTCTTTTTCCTTAGTGACATAATCTTGTATAGTATCAAAGTTCTTGGGATCTAACATGGTGAGATCACTATCAATTTGATATCCCCTAATCTCATCAACTTGACCATACAAGTCTTGAAACTTTTTCCAAGCATTCTTAATTAAGGTACATTTATCAATATGAAAGATGAGGTCCTTTGATACATACCTTCTTAAGGTACCAATTTCCATGATATTCTTAGTGAGCCAATCCAAACAAGCATCAGGATCAGCCTTAGGATTAGCGGGAGCAACAATAGTTCCATCAATGTAATGAGTTAGTCCTTTTTCCATAAGTTTACTCCATGCATCAATTTTCCAAGTAGCATAGTTATGAGGAGTTAAGAGAGGAAATTTAGGAGAATCCATAGAAGAAAAAAGGAAGGAACACAAGAGTACAAAATCATAAGAGGCATGCCCCCAAATTCACTCACTCAAAGTACCACCCCCTCCAAAAAACAAAAATGATGATTTTGGCACTTTATATGTAGTGCGTGTACAATAGGCCACTTGCAAACAATATAAAGGTGGAATTATGATTTTTTTTTACAACTGCCCCAATAGGCTAAGAACTACAATGCAAAAGATCAGAAAGATAGATCTATGCAATACAAGTGCCAAATTGGCCAAAAAATTCCATATGTTGAAAGTAAAATTTCTACTCAAAATCACTACAAACTGATAGTATATTATGAAATTAGACAAAAAATTATACACTTTGAAAAAAAACAGCACCTGAAAAGGAGTTCGCATGAGCCCAAACAGAGTCCCAAAAGTTGCAAAAATGAGGATTGGACAGGTACAGTCACCAAAAACTGATATTTCTGAAATATATGTCCACAAAAATCAAAAAATAATGCCACCATGAGAAATCACACAAAAAATTATCCCATTTCAAAAAACAATTGCACCAAAAAAGGAGCAAAAATGAGCATGATATGGCCATTTGAAGTTGAACTACAAAATCAAAAAGCTCAATGGGAGGGGCATACTAAATTTTCAAAAACGATGACTTCATAAATCTATGAGGTTAAATTTGACGGCTGCATGGACATCACTAAAACTTCACGTGTCTACCTGTGTGGCATCCGTACAGTATGGACTGATGACATGGCAAAACTAGATTCGCTAAAAAGTCAATGTGTCTGTATGGTTTGCTAATCTGTCAAGTGAGTTGGTTGTAAAGAAACTGGCATGGCATGCTGACTGGTAATATAGTATGATGATGTGTCTATCCATGTGGATGCAGAGGTGGTAGTATGAAAAGGTGAGGTGTCTGATGATGTGTCACCTGTACATTGATGTGGCGTTTATAAGCTGATGTGGCACAATACATGTGCTGACTGAGCATGGGGGACTTTGTGGATCTTGCATGGAGGCTGCATGGAGCCTATTCTAGGTAGTGTGGCCATTTGTGGGAGCTATCGTGGGTGCCACGTGAAAATGACTGGTGGGGCTAGAAAAACCAAGCAGGGGTCGGGCACCGACGTGGCACAGTGTGGCAGGAGGCAAAGTGTCGGTGGCAGAGTTGCCAAGCTCGGTGGTCGCCGGTAAGGGAGTGAAGCTAGTAGGAGGTATGAAGTGGAGACGATAAGGAGCAATCAGAGGCGGAAACAACAACAGTCGAGGAACCAGTTCCATCGGCAATGAGGCATGAGGTGGCATGACAAGAGGGATTGGTGATTGCCCGACGGGAGAATGTCGGAAGTGGTGAGAACAACACAGACAACCACCAGAAGAGTAAGGTGGTCGGGAGGTCGCAAGCGGTGGTACAATGAGAGCTATACAAACAACCCTGTAATGAAAGCACAACTGCAGGGTATGGTGGGGTGGAAGTGTGTGGGGGGGTCAACGGACCCCCGACAAATAATATTTTTGATTGTTTTTTAGCAATAAAATTTTTACAACCACCCAGTAAATTTATTTTTTATTTTTTATTTTTTGCAAAAAAATGTAGAAAATTTTAATAAAATATTATTTTTTTTGAAAATTTCAAACTATATAGCCAAATTGGCTAAATGTTTTCTCCAAGCCCCAAATTTGACTTTCACCCAATATAGGTGAATTTATAGTCAAAATTCATGGAAACAACCACTCGAACGCGATGGTGAGGTTGGATTTGGTCTAGGATGCCTGTAGAAGATGCCACTCCTCAAATCTACCTCTTGACATCCTTCAAAATCTCTCCCAAAGACAAATCAATGATGGTCTAACGACTCTGATACCATGTGAGATTTTGCCAAGATCAAGAGTTCAATGAAAATTACAAAAGAGACACAAAATATAGGACAAGAATAAAATGTATTCTCATCAATAGATATATCATCAAAAGTTACATACAATGAATATGAGCCTGCTTATATAGGCAAGGCTATATTGATATGTGAGCACACAAACATGACATGTGGGTCAATAATAAACAAGGGTAGGTAGGGATAAGTAGGGGTAGGTAGGAGAAACAATATAATATTCCACATGAGGTGGATCACCCATCGAAGGTGGAATTATCAATCCATAGTAAGTGGATATGATAGAGTAGTAAAAAGATCACACCATAAAAGGTGAAAATTCTCCTAAATATACTATCCCAATGTGGCACAAACACCCAAGTGTCTCATACCCAAACTACTATGAAATGCCTGCACCTAAGTAAACTTAAGTAAGGTGTAATAATATCCAACATGAATAATTAATTACACCAACATTACTGCTTTCAAATGAATAAATCTAACAAATTTATATAATTAAATTTTGAAAATATATGAATATCATGCACTATGCCCTACTTCTTCCAAAACCCTATAAATAATCTCAACTCATAAGGATAGGTTACCTTAGGACATTGAACTAGCGTTTATAGTCAAGTACATATAGCTAAGGACTAATTCAGGATGTAGAAATGAATAAATCTAACTAATTTATATAATAGAATTTTGAAAATATATAAATGTCATGTACCATGCCCTACTAAAAAATCTAGGTTTTTGAAATCCTATAAATAATCTCAACTTGTAAGGGTAGGTTAGGTTAGGGCATTGATCGAGCATTTATGAACAAGAACATATAGTTAAGGACTAATTCTAGATTTACAAGTGAATAAATATAATAAATTTTTTGAAAATATATAAATGTCATGTACTATGCCATATTTCCAACACCATAAATTTCCTGCACTATGCCCTACTTCTAAAAAAACTTAGCTTTCCAAAATCCTATAAGCAATCTTGACTTGTAAGGATAGGCTACCTTAGGACATTGAGCTAGAACTTATGATCAAGCACATATAGTTACAGGCTAATTTAGGATGTACAAATGAATAAATCTAACAAATTTATATAATAAGATTTTAAAAATATATAAATTTCATGTACTGCTCCCTACTTCTAAATTTTAAGCTTTCACAAGCCTAAAAATAATATCATCTCATAAGGATAGGTTAGCTTAGTAAATTGAGCTAGCACTTATGGTCAAGCACATATAGTTAAGGACTAATCTAGAGTGGAAAAAAAAAATCTAACAAATTTATATAATAAAATTTTGAAAATATATAAATTTCATGTATTATCCACTACTTCTAAAAAATTTAGCTTTCCAAAATACTATAAATAATCTCAACTCATAAGGATATGCTAGCTTAGTAAATTGAGGTAGAACTTATGATTGAGCACATATAGTTAAGGACTAATTTAGGATGAAGATCTAACTCTATCTTTAGGCTACAATTATACAAATGGGTGTTCCTTGTTGGCATTATGTTGTCTTTGATGTCAACTGGTATAGAATGACAACCAGTATGGGAGTATTGTTGACATGAAATCATTGATGTAAACTAAGTGTTGTAGGTCACCAGTAAAGAAGAAGAATGACATTCAAAGGAATGACCACTGGAGTCATCGGTACACAAGTTAGTGTATGACTTGTGTGGAAGATATGGATAGGTGACCAATATGATATAACAACCCATACATGATGACATCTGTGAGTGGGCAAGATATTGAGCTGTTGTTTGTGATGAAGAGGCAAAATATTACCTATATCACATCAACACAAGAGGAGAAGAATGTACAGGTCACCGATATGCTGTGTGGATGTAGGTTTCCCATCGGATAGAGATACAATCACCATGAGAAGAGATGACTAACAGTGAATGTACCCACATTGGATCATGAGTGCATTGACAGATGCAGATGAAAATGAATCACTACCACTAGTAAGTGGAGCTTATCTCCTATTATGAAAGTGTGCATCTTAGCTCTGTGAGATAAGATAGAAGTAGAAGATAGGTGAATGGAGGCTCACACCAGATCTACTAGTGAATCAAAGGAATGCCTCAAGTGCATCAAATTGGGGATATGCACTAGACCAACAGAGAAGGCATGTTGAGTTGTTGGAACAAAAGAAGAGTGATGGTTTTGTCACCTTTACAAACTAGCTAAGATGATGTTCAGTCTGATGGTGATGAAGGCAACACGGAGCAGTTGTAGAGAGAGTATGTGACCGGTATGTAGATGCCATAGTTGGTATTAGTCGAAGGTTTATGACATGAAGGTTTCATTAGGATGGTTACCGGTGAGCATGAGAATAGGTAAGGAAGCAAAGAGGCTAAGTGATGTGCTCCTACCTAATGAGAATGTGTATACTATGGATAGACATGTATGACAACCGGTAAAAGGGTTCCATCGATAGATCAATAAAGTACAGACATGAAGGTTAACTAGTAAAGTGTGAGATACCGACAGGTTTAGTGAACCGACATAAAAGAAGGACCGGTTGAATGGCTGGTCGATGATCTTGTCTAGATCGACATAGAAGACCAAGCTAAGGTGGATGTCAACAAAGATGCCACATGGAGTCAAGGTGGTGGACATGTATGCAATAGTAGATGGAATGTACACTGACTAAGTTGTTACAGAGTTGGTTGACATTAATTGTAGACCCCATAAATCATGGGAAGTGTTCCAGAGACATTGCAGAGGTGTGTGGCTCGAGGAAGGTCAAACTAAGGTGATCAATGCAGAGTGTCCAAGTGAAAGATGATATTGGTGATGAAATATATGAACCATTAATGGTGATTGATCTTGTGTCTCACCGACTGACTGTCTGTGTTTGCTAAACCTAGCAAATGTATTTTGGAAGGCACATTAATGATGGTGATGTGAAGATAATTGTCTTAAAGCTAATATTGAATGAGATCTGATTGGATTCGATGTGCCTCATGATCGGTGGAAGAAACCCTAAGGCGCCAAGTTTGAATGTTTCTTTTGGTGGGAATGTCTGAGCATAAATATGGAGGCCGAAGATAGAAGAAGATGATGCCTCAGAAAGAGATGCTGCCAAGTGATGCACAAGGCTAAATAGAGAACTAGATAAAGTGTGATATCTACAAAGGATCATAGAGGTTGAGCAACAAAGAGACAACCGGTAATAGGTTTTGCTGAAGGTTTAACTAGTGAGGTTAAAGCAACTGGCAAGTTGTTGAATGAGAGAGTGTTCCTACATGTGAGAAGAAATCAGTCAAGTACTCAATGAGTATCAGAAGAGAGACTGAGTGTGTGAGAGATTAGGGTTCAAGAGTTCAACCAGCAATAGTGAGATAACCGATGGTGACCAAACTGGTACAGAAGAGTTGTAGAAGAGTACAAAGTAGGCAAGAAGGGACCAGCTGAAGGTAGAACCAGTGGAGACCAACAGAGTAGTTGAGAGAAGAGGCAACTAGAAGAGACAACTGACAGAGTGAGAACTGACAGTGAACTGGATAGAAGATCCAGTAGAGAGATTTGAAGAAGAGTTACAAAATCCATTTCTAACAAGGCTATTAACTTGTAAATGATTAAGATTTCTATTCATTGAGTTGGAGCTCGGTGCAAGGGTGGTAACTCCTTGGGTTGGTGCTCCTTGGATTGGTGCTCTAAACATTGTAATAAGTGCTTTATTGTGAGGTTGGATTGGAGCAGTAGACTCCACCAGCATTTCTCACCGAGGTTTTTCCCATCTTGGGTTTTCCCCATAAATATTGTTGTTATGTGATGTCCCTTTATGTGTGAATGCATTTGTGATTAGTCTCCCCACTAACTGATAAGTCTGCATTGAGTTAGATAGGATAATCGATATACACACATAGGACAGTTTAATTAAAAAGATTGAGAACCACCAATTCACCCCCCTCTCAGTGGTACAATGTGTCTAACAATTGGTATCAGAGCATAAGTTCTCAGTTGATAAGATTTCTCTAGCTTGGGTAGATTTTGGATTAAGGACACAATGGTCTAATGAATAAATGATGAATAGTTAGTACCAAACTGGTACTGAAAGTGGGGGGGTGAATCGGTATAGGCAAAAACACTTTTCTTGAACCAGTTTGACTGCAAACATTGAACTTTAACTGGCAAGCAATAACACCGGTCTAAAATAGATTACTACTGGTAAAACATAGTGAGAATGTCAAAGACATAAAATGGTAACCCTTTGCTTTCCATACAATCTAATACCTCATTTCCACTTCACCCTTATGCATAAATAGGTAATCTATCATCAAAAAAAAAAAATGACTGCTAGTTCAACATATTTTACCAGTTTAACATAAAACACTAAACCATCACATCAAAGGCATCACACATAACACACTGATTTTTCACATGGAAACCCAACTAGGAAAAACCACAGTGGGGATGAATACCCACAAGCTATTCTTGTACTCTTTTGAAGTTTGCTCTATTAGGAGCCTAGTCTGGTTAAAGACTGTTACAATAGGTTATGCTAGGAACCGATCCTGCTAGGGATCACCCAGTTAAGGGATGGCTAAATACCCGGTTAAACGTTAGAATCCTATTAAAGGTTACCACAAGAGGATTTGAAGAACTCATTGAATTGAGTCACCCTATTAAAGGATTTATACAAAAGCCTATTAAAACTACCCGATTAAGGCAGTTTCCAACTACTAGAATGGTTAGAAGTCAACAGGTAATATACTGATATGATAATAGCACTCAATGCCAAGGCAGATCCACTTTAGCTCCTTTTCTTCTACAATCACACTCTATAGGTATCAACACACTTCTCCAGTCTAGAAAGAATAAAGTATCACTCACTGGGATACACACATACCATTTGCCAACAACTTCAACATGAAAAACATCATCGACCTTATAGAAATAGATAGGTTGGTAGCATAAACCCTAAACCCTAAACATTTAGGTTTTACAATCCAGTCGGTTCAATCCTAACCATTAATCACATTGCATCAAATACAATAGTCTTGAATAGATCTCAAGACTATCTCCAACGTTCATTCTTTGCCGCTTCAGGAAGCTAATAACTCATCACACGCTCTCCACCATTTATAAAGACTTCGCACATTCCTAAGGTAGATAGGGTCAATCTCCATTTAGGATCCTCAAGGAAATCCTTCATCCGTGTTATCACTGTTTAAAAAATGGGTTTTCCTTTCCCATAATTGGCTATGATTTTGAAATTTTGAATTACATGCTATCAATAGCTTCAGCTCTATGTTAGGTCTTAAAGGTTTAGGGTTTTTAGTTTCAAATCATTCAATGTTTTATCAAAAAACCCTCTAGTTCTATTTCTTCGTTACATTATCCACGTAAGTAATGGGTCCGAGGTTCGTCGAAAGTGTCCCCCCTTGTCATTTGCCTAGGCAGTCTTTTGAATTAAATCGTAAAATTTTATGACTTAAATATTTCCCTCCTAATGTTCTCGGGCCTAGTAAGTGGTGCGCACCTCTCAGGAAGATCTGTGGTTTTCTCTATTTCACTAGGTGAAGTTGCGTGTGGTTTAAGACTCATGAAATGGCAAAAAGGGTATGTGTTGTAAATGGTGATTTTGGCTTGGTTTAAAGAGGTCTCATCTTTTCCAAGATCCAACGCCTGGCATTATTTCACAGCCTGAACTTGCAAGCAAAATACCTTTTGCAAAATGGTGAAAGCTTTTGGTGGGACCTTGCATGTGAGGATTTTAAAAGTGACTAAAAGGTGATCAATTCCCATTTGATCTGACGGTTCATGCTATTTCGCAAGATGAAAATGCTCGACATTTATCTTTCATGAAGTGGTGAAATGATGTGGCACTCCAAGTAGACAATCCAGTTGGTCTAGAAAGTGACTGAAATGGTTGCATGTGGTAGAGGCCATAATAGTCAGCGAGGCGGGTCCAAGTGTTAAAAGAAGGTGGGTCCCAGAGGTGAGTCATGTCGCGGGGTAAGAGGTGACCTGGCAGATGTAGGTGGTAAAAAATTAATTGGAACCAAGTGTTTTCTCTTAGCAAATGAAAGACTGACATGTCAGCTCTGAAAGTGACTAGATGCTAGCTGTTTGAGGTTCAATCAGAGGGCCCACGTCTGTCAGAGTTTGTTCAGATGGTTAAGCACTGGGCAAGTAGAAAATAATCCAACAGCCCACGTGAATTCACAAGGGTAAGATGCTCGTGCTTTATGCCCTGCGAAATGGTAAAAATTGTTTTCATCCCCAAAGGCAAATAAAACATAAGGTTAAAGAAGGATCGACTTTATTTTGATCCAACGATCGGTGCTATTTCATGATTGTGAGATGCTTGAAGGATATGCTCCACAAAATAGCGAAAGTAAAAGAGGTTCATCTAGGTGTCAAGCTAGATGGTGACGTGTCGGTGGACATGTGGTTTCAGAAGAAGCTGAGGGCTCGCCAAGGTGTAACCAATGGTAAAAGGGAGAGACAAGGGGCCAACGTGGAACTAGGCTTGAACGGTTTTCTAAAACCAATGGTTGAGTGCCACATGGTAATCGATAACCAATAAAAAGGCGACGTAAGTAAAGAAGCCATAAAGGGTTTCCCTTAAAGGATGGTCATCTCTGAATTAATCTGATGCTTTGCGTTGTTTTGTAGCCCAAAGTTGATAGATGTTTAAGCTCCGTGAAATAGCAAAAGACCGCTAGCAGTCAAAGTAAAGGCATGGTTAGTAAAAATGTCGGTGGTCCCGGTGAGAATTAAATGTTGAGCAATTAGAATTCCATCTAATGTCTGGCACGATTTCGCGAAGGAGAAGTGCTCGAAAGATAAAGTCTACGAAATAGTGAAAAGGAGGTCGGACCCAGTGCAAAGGCAAGACTGTTAAGTTAGTATAACGGCCGATCAAGTCTCTTTTGATCGGATGGTTGGCCTGATTTCGCTTAACGAAATTGCCTGAACATTATGCTTCGCGAAACAGCGAAACAGTGAAAGGGAAGAATTGCAAGAACGTTGTGGCCCGTTGGAGCGAAAATACAAATTTTCTCATGAATTCAACTCTGAAAGGACGACCGAAGCATGCGGAATCAATGTTGTAGCTATGACCCTGGGTACCATATATGATCTCCTGTCGATTGAGTAAAGGTATCATTCAAAAGAATTGTTGCAGAAGAAGAGATATAGTGCTTTTGTCTTTAGAAATAGAGTGAGTCAATTCAGTTACAGAGAAGATTCCTTCGAGCTAAAATCAGGTTTTCTTGTACTCCTATGTGGCAATTGCTTAGTATTGTTTTAATTGAGGTCTTGATTTGTCACTGAACCATTTGAGGTATGTTTTTTTTATTGCTTACATTTTCAAAATGGAACCTAAGAGAGAGTTCTCCAGGAAGGTTAATTATCAGGACAGGGCCATTTGTGATGATTTTCTTGAGCAGTTGATGTTGTCAACTAACCAAACATCAAAAGTAAAAGAGTTAGTGCCAAGAGCTCCTCGTTTGAAGATAGGAGAAGGGCTATATGACAAGGGCAACTGGTTGAGAGATCCACAGGTCAGATTGTCTAGGTTGGGGTTATTTAAGGTTGGATTTGGAATGAGGAATTCTCTGGCCCCACAAAATAGCATCGGGGAGTTAGATGTAGGGAAGTTGGTAGTCCCAGGGGTATTCATGGACATGGATCTATTGAATCAAATTGCACATAATTGTGAGCCAGTCACAAGCAGCATTAGGGATATAAATGGGAAAGCCCTTATTGAAATCAATAATGAAGAGTTTAGAAGTGCTTTTGGGCTCAATGAGTTTACAAATTCTTTGGAACCCATTAATTTCAAATCATTAGCTCAAGTATACAGTGCACAGAGGAACCACCTGAGAAATGGGCCTCTTAAGGATTTTTTTGTGAAGATAAGTGGGTTGACAGTTGTAGGACCCAATAATGAAGAGCCCTTCTCATTGAATCTATTTACCCTTAGGGATAAGGGAATGTATTGGTCACTCTGCCAAGTTTTGGGAGAAGATGCTGAAGCAAATATGCCTAATCACTACTTCCTAATGATTGCTCAGATTCTGAATCCTTCCCTTGTGGTAACATTTGACTATGCTTCTTTCATTACTGATGCTATACATGGAGGGTTAGTAGGAATTAAAAATGGAAAGGTGGATAGGCCTTTTGCATGGTATTCCCTCCTTATGCACCTGTTTTTATTCAAAGGTGGTGATTACTTTGCTAATGGATTGGACCTCATAGAAGAGGAGGGAGAGAAGATGCCAGTGCAACTATGGAGTACTGTCTTGTCATGGGACAGAGAGGATGCCAGATTCTTAAAATTTGATAAATATTTTGCATCAAAGATTAGGACTCTCCTGTGCTCAGAGAACCCAAGAATCCCCAAGGTTCTTTTGGAATTTATTAGACCAAAAGAATTTGTAGAAAATATAAAGATTGTTCATAATTGGGGTGACATTTATTTTTACCCAGTCTCAACAGTTTTCAGAGTTTTTGGTTTTAAGGGCACTCCATTCTTGTTGCCTTATCAAGTCCCTCTCAAAGTGAGAATTGCAAAATTCGTCAGATAGATTGGTAGTGTACAAGAGGCAGAGCTGACAAGCAGGGGTAAAGGGACTCTTTTCTCTATGGTTACTATAGCCCATCAATTTATAATAACCAAGGGATGTTGGAATTGTTTTGAAGACTTTCTCAAACCCTATCATTTGTCAACTACAATATCTAGGTGTGCAGATCTAGAAGACTTCTTCAAAGGCATATTCAGAAAGAGGGCAGTGTGTAGAGGAAGACCCCATCAATTTTAGTTTCCTAAGGACCTCATTAGAAATGAATTTGATTTGGATGAGCAGGAACTAACGAAAGAAAAATGGGGGGCTTATAGGAAAGCCTTAGATTTTGTGCATCAGTTTGATGCTAGCTATGACCCATTGTCTAGCTTTTTCCCTTTTGAGGAAAAAATAAAGTTTTTAATTGTTTGCTTTGAGGATGTGATGCAAACCCTGAAGGAAAAGAGGGAAGCTATGATTAAAAGCAACCCTAAAAAGTCAAGAATTATTCTAAGTAGGTTTGCCTCCACCAAAGCAATCCCTCTTGTTGACTACACCCTGCACAAGAAATCTAGTTATAGTGTGTTGATGCCCACAATAGGGGAGCCCTCTACCTCCAAAGGAAAGAGGAAGGTACAAGATGTCATTGACATTCAAGAGAGCCCTAAAAGGTAGAGAGTAAGAAAAGAGGTAAAATCTGTTATACCTTTGTACTCTCCATCCCAATCCCCTATCCACATAGGAGATGAGCAAGCAGCAGTTGAGCCACTTTTACAGCCGGGCAGTTTAGGGGAAATTGCTTACACATATGATGAGATAGAGGAAGGAATTCCAGATTAACCCCTTGCTGCCACAATGGACATTACCACCACTGAACTTAAAGGCCAAGAGTTGGATCCTGAGATAAAGCAAGCCAGTGATCTGACAACAATTTTGTTACCTTAGGAGCGTTTATATAGTTTGTATGGAAACAAAATAGAGATAAATACAATACAAGATGCGAGAAGAGAAAAGGTGAGCAACCTAACAAAGATCCAAGTCTGGTAGAGGAAGAAATAAAATAGGAAATGATGGAAGAATTTAAGACCATCACTCGTGAGCAAGGAAGGGATATGGTGGCACAAGCTGGAGTGCTTATTCTCTTTGAGTGGGATATAGCAGATGCCCTGGTATTAGAGGGAGTGAGGAAACAAACTAAGCCCATGGAGGGAATCACTTTCAGCAAGGATAATGTTGCACTCATCATGTGGTCTCTCAAGAGAGATGAAAATAAGAAAAGAAAAGATACCCAAGGGTCAAGCTACCTTGGTGGAATGATAGTAAAGAGAGTGCAGAGCATAGGGGTGGTAGAAGCTGCTAGCACTGTGCTAGAGTCTGCAAGGTTTAATGTTGCAGTAGTAGAGAAGGAGGAAAAAAAAAAGGCAAATCTCCAAGCTAAATTGGAGACAATTTTGAAGGCTTACAACAATGCTAAGGAAGAGGTGAGGGGTAAGGATAGCATCATTGCTAAGTTGCAGAGCTAGTTGACAGGACAGTACCATCAAGGTGAATCTTCAACACTGATGATTTCCTCTTCACCTACAAGACCTCCACCTAGCAGCCCCATCATTGAGTTCCCACCATCTCCAGCACCTTCTAGCTCCCAAATGGTTGAGATTACTCCTCAAGAGCTAGAGAATTTGAAGCAGGCTCAGGCCTTGTATGCCAAGAAATATGAGGATAAAGTAAGGGCTACTATTTCAAGTTTTGCATATATAATGAATGCCTCGCTGCTATATAATAATATAAGTAAGGTTTTGGATATTTAGAATGAGCTCAATGGAGATAAGGCCATTTTGACACCTATTTTTGACAAATGGAGGCCTAGAGAGCAAGACTTGGGGCTTATTTATGAATCTTATGATGAAGCAGGGGCCAATCCTATCATCAAATCCACTTGTGACACCACCAAAGACCTAGTAAAATTAGCATAAGGGGTGGACAATGCGGATAGGAAAATTAACTTCTACAAAAAGGAGTATGTTGATCAGGTGTTTGAGTTGCTCCCAGGAGTTTTTGCTAGCCCAGATCAACTAAAGGACAAACAAGTGTGGCTTAAGGAATTAGAGGCCAAACTATCAGCTAGAATTAAAGGAATTGTTGATCTAGATGATGAGTCCTTCTTTGTTGTAACAATTCAAGAGATAGAAAAACTCAAATCTCATTATGGTTTTTTCAATTCAAAAGTCAACAAGATGAGAAATTCCTGGAAAAGGTTGACCAAGGCTAAGACAAAAGTGATTGATTTCACATGGCCAACTGATGATGTGTACAATGAGTGGACAACAATATATGCCATCCAGGATGTAGAGCAGATAGAAGAGGTTGCAACCAAATAGCAAGTAGAAGAAGCTGCAGAGGTCGAAAAGGACTTGTAACCATTTTTGCAAAAGTTTTGTAACTTCTTCTTGAATAGCAAATGATTGTAACAAATTCTCCTAGGAAATTTCAAAGCTATGTGCATCCATATTGTTATAAATGGATACCAGGACTGGTGAAAAAAGGATTGCAAAGAATTGTAAGAAAACACTACAGAAATTTGTTTGAGCTTTTCTAAGTTTAATGGAGAACATTCAAAAGTTTTTGTAATACTTTCTTGAAAATATATCAATATACAGACCATCGGTTTTGAGTAAAACTTTGTGTTGTCTTCAAATGTGCTTGCAGTTGTTTATTGTTTCATTCTGGGTAATCTAGGGTTATTTTGTTTGAATAGGGGTTGTAAGGCAACTTTTTGTAGATGTGTTTGGTAGCTTTTCTCTTTAGGAGGGAAATTAAATATGCGGGATCACTTCTACCAGTAAATTCCTTGTGAGACATCTTGAATCTTGATGAGCATAGTTTACTTTAGTATGCATAAATTCTTATATGTGTCAGGCATATATAAGGATCAATAGAAGCCAACCTAATGGGATGTGTAGAGATATTCTATTTGGGGAGTATTGTTTGAATTTGGATGACTTTTTGACCTTCGATAAGGCACTGGTATAGATCAAAATACTGAATATGAGTATAATTTTCATTCCTTTGTTTTAGTTAGTTTCAAGGTGATTAGATCCACTAGTTTTCTAGACTGGTTTGTTGTGGATTTATCTTTTGAAAGTGTGAATTTAGTTCACAAAGGTATACCTACCTGGACTCTGAGTAAGTCCAAAGTGTAGAAGGTTAAATCAAACCTTGTCACATGTTGTCCTAAGAATTTCCTTCCCTTTAACAACTCTCCTGCACAGAGTTTAATCATCTTATTATAAGGATGTTGAAGTAAATCAGATTTTGAAGATAACAAAAAGTGGCGACTCTGCTGGGGAGTAAATGAATTGTTAAAAGTTTCTGGTTAAGAAAGATTTGATTCATATTGTGGTGACCCGGATGGGATAAGTCACATTGAGAATCCAAGAATAGATTTTGTGCTTGAATTTGTAAGGAAAATCATTGTGTTGTGGAATTGAAGTCTTCCATTCTAAGCTTCTTTTCATAATTCCCATATTCTTGTGGGTGGTGACTCTATTATATTGGAACCAATCCTTGTGAATTATATATCATTTCAAAAGGAAACAAGCATAATGCAAGGAGGAAAGAACACCAGATCATTCATGAAGAAGCATCCTCGTGAAACTTTATAGGAAGGTTTACCAGAGCAGTCACGAAGGGGACATAAGAGATCTATGCTACACAAGCCATCAAATGTTGCTTGGGTACAAAAGAACAATAATACTGGTAAGATGCTTGATCGACCTATTTATGTAAAGTCTAATTCATCTTCCAGAGATTCAAAACATGATATATTAGGTTTCCATTCAGGATTGTTTGGAAATATTGATAATGCACTTGTTTTAAATCAAGATTTGTCCCATGTTAGTGTTTTTGCAAGAGATAGGACCAGTTCAAATGCAATTAGACACTCTATCCCTAGAACAATAGATGGAAACATTAGTTTGATTGACATAAACCAAGTCAATATGTCAGACTCTATGGAAAATTTCCCTAATGAAGATAAAGTGTCCCAAGAAATTGAAGATCTGAATAAAAAAGTTCACCATCTAATTTCCCTAAGAGCCCAAAAGGAAGCAAATAAGGAGAAAGAGGTTAAGCCTAAATTAATGGAGAGAGATAGGCTTCTTAGACAGATAGTTGATCTTGAGGTATTGGCCAAAGAAAAAGAAAAGAGTGATGAAGAAGGCCCTGTGATTAGAGAAATTCTGATCCCCAAGGCTAAGCCAGCATATAGGTTAGTAGTCCAACCAAACAGGGAAGTATTCAGTGACTCTCAACTTCCTAGGACTAGTGAGGATAAAGGAAAATAGAAATGGGTGGATGATGGAACTGGATCTAAAATTGCAGAGGAGATTTCTCATAGGTTGTCTGCACATGAGAGAGAAATGGAAAGGATGAGGAAAGAAAAGGAGGATCTCCAAATGGAACTAGAGAAAGCTGAATTAGAAGCAGCAAATCAAGAAGTAAAAAGAAAAATTAGTTACTTAAAGACTCCCCCCATCATGTTTCCATTAGAAGATCTAAATAATCCTGATCCTCAACAAATTTCCCTTCCCTCTGTTAAAATTCAACCTGTAGTGCCTGCTAATGTAGCATCAGTGAGTCAAATCCCTATGAATAGTCATCATACCCAAATATCTCAGCCTCCAGTTCCAACAATTAGAATGAACATGGGAAATAATAATGCTATTACCCCTTTTCAAAGGAGACCAATTAATTTAGAACAACATAGACAATTGTTCTTTGATGGGGTCCCAGGATATCCAAATCATGTTCCTATTGAGTTAAGAGATAGACTCCATAAATTTGTTGGGAGCAATGCCATTAGTGCTGAGGAACATCTGAAATCTTTTGGGGATTTAATAAATGATTATGAGATAGTGGATGAAGATGTCATCATGAAATTGTTTGTTCAATCCTTGGTTGATGATGCAAGAGATTGGCTCAAAGGTCTTCCAGTTAATAGCATAGGGTCATGGGAGGATTTTAAAAATTGTTTTCAAGAACAATATGGTGATAAGACTAATGTGAACTTTATGCTCAATGAATTCAATAACATCAAAAAGTCTGATAACGAAATGGCCACTGATTTCAATGCCAGATTCCAAAAGGCCATGCATAGATTGTATCAAGTGATGAGATTAGATGATAACATGTGTTTAAATACTTATTACAATGCATTTGATTCTAAGATGGCTTACATCCTAAGAGATAAGAATCCACATAACTTGACAGATGCTTTTACAATTGCCATAAATGTAGAAAGTAATAGAAAAGCATCCGGGAAGTTAGGAAGAAGAATAGATGGTAGATTATGGCAGGAAATAAAACAACAACCTAATAAAGTTGCTAAGGAGGATGATAAGATAGAGAAGTTGGTTATTGCAATGAAGGATTTGGCTACCAAGGTAAACAAAAATGACAAACCTCATTATAACTGGCAAGATAGACCCCCTAGATTGCATGACATGCCATATAATACCAACTGGAAAGACGGAAAACCCCAAAATCAGAAGCCTAAGATTGCCCAAAATCAGGACACTCCAGATCCCTTGAAAGGGAAAACTATCCATAATATAGAAAATACTCCCTGGTGTATTGCTTGTGATGGACCACATTCTCCTCATCAGTGTGCAGTGGCTCAGGCTCTAGAAGAATCTATGAGACAAGAAGCTGAGCCTGACATCAATATGTTTGAAACCATCATAGAAAGTGATGAGGAGTCTGTGCAAAGTGAATACAATGATGTGCTAGATAATGAAAGGTTTGTTCAAGGACAACTAACCTTAGATTGGCATCCTACATTGAATATGGTGACAATTGAGGATGAAGAGGTTCATCTTAGAAGGCTTAGTGAGGAAGAAGTCAAAAATCTCACTAAAGCAGCCATTTCCAAAGTAAAACACAACTATAACTTGAGGAGCACCAAGAAGGACATTGATCAGGGTGAACCTGGTTCTATGTTCATAAAAGAGGTCACTAAAAAGGGGGCAGCAAGTAATGCTACTACTGTTCCTAAGATTGGTCAAGAAAAAGGGAACAAGTTAAAGATGTACCCAAGAGTGCAAATGATAAAAACACTAGTGATATACAAGGAGCTGCCACAGTGAAAAAGGCAAGTCAACTCAAGATAGAAAGAGTTAGAGCTAGTACTAAAGTAAGCAATAGTTCTACATTTGATATGGCTCAAGCTCTTACTCAGATGAGGGTTACTGTCCCATTAGTAGAATTACTGAAGATTAAAGAACATAGGGATGCAGCCTTGTCTTTATTCTCTAGTATATCTGATAGTGACACAGTCTTACCCACCGGTTCAGCTAGAATTGGAAAGGATCAAAAGTTCCAAACCCCAAAGGTTTATGTTGGAACCACTATCACTCAAGAGCCTCCATAGGTAGACCCTTTCTATGTTACTTTATTAGTAAACAACCAGTTGATTAAAAACTGCATGATAGGTTCAGGAGCTGCTGCTAATGTAATGCCCTATGGTGTTATGAAAGAATTAGGATTGTTAGTAACCACTGTATATGGGAAATGCTATGCTATGGATAACAAGGAAGTACCTATGATAGGTACAATGAAAGATGTTGAAGTAAAAATAGAAGCATTCCTTGAGGCAACTTATAAAATGGATGTTATTGTTACTGATACTGAGCCCCTTTATGGTATGTTACTGTCCAGGCAGTGGGCAGCAACAGTGGGAGGAAATGTTCAACTGGACCTATCTTATGCCACCATCCCAATCAATGGAAATTAGGTCAAATTGTATAGAGAGCCACGTGCTCCTAGAGTAATTGAAAATGTAGATCCTAATATGCTCAATTGTACGATTGATGTAGATCTTGATAATTTTAGACTTCAACTAATTTTACCCCATTGAAGAATACTGACCCCATTGTGGTCGAATTAGAAGCACAGCAGTATGGATTATGGCAGATGTATTTTGATGGAGCTTGCTCCAAAGAGGGATCCAGAGCAGGGGTTCTTTTTGTATCCCCATCAGGTATAACTTTTACGTATTCATTCTTATTGGCCTTCCAGTGCACAAATAATACTGTAGAGTATGAAGCTCTATTGTTGGGGCTTGAGCTTTCAAAGAAGCATGGAATCTAGCTATTGATAGTGTTAGGGGATTCAGAATTGGTTGTATCTCAGGTAAGATCCAAATATGCATCCAAGAATGATAGATTGAAGAGATATAAACATGCAGTTTGGGATGTTATTGAGCACTTTAGTGCATTTTCTATTAATTGGATATAGCGATCAAAAAACATTATGGCAGATTTCCTAGCTAATGTTGCTTTGGAAAATGATGATGCAACACTAACTGGTATTTCCACTATGGAAATAAAATCTAGGCCTGCTATTCCTGATAATGTGTATAATTGGAAAGTTTTTCCTAATATTCAATGTGTTGATGATTATGATGGACATAAGATTGATTGCAATGCACTAGTGGAGGTGGTGGATAATAAGGAAACAGTGTTTGGAAATGAGTTGGTCCAGTTGGAAACCAATGAAATACCTAAAGGGCTGGTAGAGCTCGAAAGCATGTTCCGTTACAATGATAGTCACTTACATCAGCAGTCTACCACTGAGTTGGAAGAACTAGAGGAGGTAAACTTGGGGACTGAATCATCCCCTAAGTTAGTATACATTGGGAAGAAATTACCCCCTCATGTCAGGACTAACCTTATTAATTTATTAAAGAGATATAAGCATGTTTTTGCTTGGTCTTATGAAGACCTAAAGGCGTATAGACAAGATCTTTTTCAGCATGAAGTTCCTTTACTTCCAGATGCTAAGCCTTTTAGACAGGAACAGAGACCCATTAATCCCCTGTTAGAAACTAAGATGCAGCAAGAGTTGATTAAATTAAGAGAAGGGGGGATTATCAAACCTATAAGACATTCTTCATGGGTCTCCAATCTAGCCCCAATAAGAAAGAAGAATGGGGACATTAGATTGTGTGTAGATTTTAGGAACTTAAATGTTGCTTCTTTGAAAGATAACTACTCTTCCCCAAATATGGAAGCCATGCTACAGAGAGTGATAGGATGTGACCTTTTATCTATGATGGATGGTTTTTCAGGATACAATCAAGTGTTAGTGAAGGAATCTGAACAATTTAAAACTGTTTTCACTACTCCGTGGGGAACATATGTCTATGTGAGAATGCCATTCGGTTTGAAAAATGTTGGAGCTACATTTTAGAGAGCCATGGATGTAGCTTTCAAAGAATTCATCAATATCATCATGGTGGTTTATCAAGATGATCTAACCTATTTTTCTAAGAAGGCTGATGATCATTGTGGACATTTGGAGAAGGTGTTCAATAAAGCTTTGGAATTTGGTGTGTCACTAAATCCCAAGAAATGTCATTTTGGAGTCACTAAAGGAAAACTATTGGGACACATTGTTTCCAAGGAAGGGGTAAGGATAGACCCTGAAAGAATTGAAGCAATAAATAAGGTGTCTGAACCTAAGAATTTAAAAGGTATTTAGTCCTTTCTAAGCAAAGTGAATTTTGTTAGAAGATTCATTGCAAACTTTGCAGAGATAGTGAAGCCTATTGTCAAGTTGTTCAAGAAGGATACCAAATTTTGTTGGGATCAAGAAGCCTCCAAGGCTTTTGCTGAAGTTAAGAAAGCCATTCAGGAAGCACCAGTGCTAAAATCTCCTGATTACAGTAAGCCTTTTTCTCTATTTTCCTTTGCTTCATATCATACAGTAGCTGCAGTATTGTTACAAAAGGATAATGAGGGATATGAACATCCCATAGCTTTCTACAGCAAGTCTTTGCAGGTGGCAAAATTGAAATATGAGACCATGGAGAGACAAGCTTATGCTCTAGTTATAGCTATAAAGGCTTTTAGGCCATATCTGGTGAATGCAAATATCATTGCCTATGTCCCACATGCTGTAGTTAAGGATATTTTGTCCTAGCCTGAAGTTATAGGGAAAAGATGCAAATGGATTAATAGAATCCAAGAATTTGACTTGGAGATAAAGATTACCAAATTGGTAAGAGGTTTAGGTTTGGCTAAACTCATGACTGAGTCCAATCTTATGAATGTTGAAATACATAATGTTGAAGTTAGAGATACTTCAGTCACTAGCATTGAAAGGACACCTTGGTACTCAGAGATAGTCAAATTCTTAAGAGATGCTGCATTCTCAGAAGGAATGACACATAATCAGAAAATAACTCTGAAACTCAAGTCCCAAAAGTATGTGCTCGTTCTAGGTGATCTATTCTGGAGAAAAAGAGATGGAGAATTACTAATGTGTTTGGATGAGTTCCAAGCTAAATGAGTATTGACTGAAATGCATGATGGAGTATGTGGAGGCCACTACTCTGCTAAGACCACTACTAGTAAGATAATCCGGGCTAGATACTATTGGCCCACTTTATTTAAAGATACTCATGCATATGTTTGGAAATGTGACCCATGTCAAAAGTTTTCATCCAAGTTGAAGTATGAAGGAGCCTTACCCCTAAATTCAATCTTTGTGGAAGCTCCTTTTGTCGAGTGGGGCATTGATTTTATTGGAGAGATTGTTGAGAGGTCAGGGAGAGGTCACAGGTGGATCATAGTAGCCACTGACTATTTCACAAAATCAATAGAAGCTATTCCTACAAGAAGAGATACAAGTAAGGTTGTCATTGATTTCCTAATGGATAATGTAATAACTAGGTTTGGAACACTTGCTAAATTGGTAATGGACAATGCCATGAGTTTTAGGTCAGAAGAGTTTGTAGGATTTTGTACCAGTCATGGGATACTCATGTCTTACTCTTCACCCTATCATCCTCAGGGGAATGGACAAGCAAAATCCAGCAATAAAAGCCTTTTGAACATCATCAAGAAAATCTTGGAAGAAAATAAGATATCTTGGGATCAAAAATTGAAGTTAGCTTTGTGGGTAGATAGAATAACAGTCAAGAAGGCCATTGGAATGTCACCTTTTGAACTAGTTTATGGTACTCAAGTCAGATTGCCAGTGAATAATCTTCTTCCAATTTACAAATTCTTGCAAAATGAGGATATGGAGTTATCTGAACCTATGGAAAACAGAATGATCCAAATTATGGAGGTGGAAGAGCTTAGGACTTTGGCTCATAAGAGAAATCAGAAGATCCAATTGCAGTCCAAATACCTTTTTGATAAGAGGACATCATTAAGGAAGTTTCTAATTGATGACATTGTTCTTTAGTGGAATGCAAAAGGACAAGACAAGGGAAAGCATAAAAAATTTGAATCATTATGGATTGGCCTTTTTGTGGTCTATGACTTAAATGGCAAGGATTCATATTTTCTGAAGAATATGAACAATGAAATACAGGAAATTCTAGTGCATGGACAATTCCTAAAATATTATTTCTCTTGATGTCCATGCACAGTAGGTCCTTTGTTTCTACATATTTTGTTTCTTTCCTGTTTTTCTGTTTGGGTCTGTGTTTTGGTCTATTTCTCTAGAGTTTCTAAGTTTTCATTTGTTGACCTTGCGATCAACCATCCCTAGTCAAAGCCGCTATTATCACTGTTTAAAAAATGGGTTTTCCTTTCCCATAATTGGCTATGATTTTGAAATTTTGAATTAGACATGCTATCAATAGCTTCAGCTTTGTGTTAGGTCTTAAAGGTTTAGGGTTTTTAGTTTCAAATCATTCAATGTTTTATCAAAAAACCCTCTGGTTCTATTTCTTCATTACTTTATCCACTTAAGTAATGGGTCTGAGGTCCATCGGAAGTGTCCCCCCTTGTCATTTGCCTAGGCGATCTTTTCAATTAAAACGTAAAATTTTATGACTTATATATTTCCCTCCTAATGTTCTCGGGCCCAGTAAGTGGTGCGCACCTCTCAGGAAGATCTATGGATTTTGCCATTTCGTTAGGCAAAATTGCGTGTGGTTTAAGACTCATGAAATGGCGAAAAGGGTATGTGTTCTAAATGGCAATTTTGGCCTGGTTTAAAGAGGTCTCATCTTGTCCAAGATCCAATGGCTGGCGTTATTTCACAGCCTTAACTTGCAAGCGAAATACCTTTCACGAAATGGTGAAAGCTTTTGGTGGGGCCTTGCATGCAAGGATTTTAAAAGTGACTAAAAGGTGATCAATTCCCATTTGATCTGACTGTTCGCGCTATTTCACAAGATGAAAATGCTCGACATTTATCTTTTGTGAAGTGGCGAAATGATGTGGCACTCCAAGTAGACAATCCAGTTGGTCTAGAAAGTGACTGAAATGGTTGCATGTGGCAGAGGCCATAATAGATAGCGAGGCGGGTCCAAGGGTTAAAAGAAGGTGGGTCCCAGAGGTGAGTCATGCCGTGGGGTAAGAGGTGACCTAGTAGATGTAGGTGGTAAAAAATTAATTGGAACCAAGTGTTTTCTCTTGGCAAATGAAAGACTGACATGTCAGCTCTGAAAGTGACTAGATGCTAGCTATTTGAGGTTCAATCGGAGGGCACACATCTGTCGGAGTCTGTTCAGATGGTTAAGCACTGAGCAAGTAGACAATAATCCAATGGCCCACATGAATTCCCAAGGGTAAGATGCTTGTGCTTTATGCCCTACAAAATGGCGAAAAGGGTTTTCGTCCCCAAAGGTAGATAAAACATAAGGTTAAAGAAGGATCAACTTTGTTTTGATCCAATGACCGGTGCTATTTCATGGTTGCGAGATACTTGAAGGATATGCTCTGTGAAATAGTGAAAGTAAAAGAGGTTAATCTAGGTGTCAAGCTAGATGGTGACATGTTGGTGGACACATGGTTTCAGAAGAAGCTGAGGGCTCGCCAAGGTGTAACCGGCAGTAAAAGGGAGAGACACAGGGCCAATGTGGAACTAGGCTTGAACGGTTTTCTAATACCAATGGTTGAGTGCCATGTGGTAATCGATAACCAATAAAAAGGCAGTGTAAGTAAAGAAGGCATAAAGGGTTTCCCTTAAAGGATGGTCATCTTTGAATTAATCAGACACTTTGCATTGTTTCACATCCCGAAGTTGACAGATGTTTAAGCTCCATGAAATAGCAAAAGACTGCTAGCAGTCAAGGTAAAGGCACAGTTAGTAAAAATGTCGGCGATCCCGGTGAGAGTTACATGCCGAGTAGTTAGAATTCCATCTAACGTCTAGCATGATTTCATGAAGGAGAAGTGCTTGAAATATAAAGTCTACGAAATGGCCAAAAGGAGGTGGGACTCAGTGAGAAGGCAAGACTGTTAAGTCAGTATAACAACCGATCAAGTCTCTTTTGATTGAACGGTTGGCGTGATTTCGCTTAATGAAATTGCCTGACCATTATGCTTCACAAAATAGCGAAAGAGTGAAAGGGAAGAATTGGAGGAATGTTCTGGCCCATTGGAGCGAAAATACAAATTTTCTCATGAATTCAATTCTGAAAGGACGACCGAAGCATGCGGAATCAATGTTGCAGTAAAGACCCTAGGTACCATATATGATCTCATGTCGATTGAGTAAAGGTATCATTCAAAAGAATTGTTGCAGAAGAAGAGATACAGAGCTTTTGTCTTCAGTTACAGAGCGAGTCAATTTAGTTGCAGAGAAGATTCCTTCGAGCTAAAATCAGGTTTTCTTGTACTCCTGTGTGGCAATTGCTTAGTAGTGTTTTAATTGAGGTCTTGATTTGTTGCTGAACCATTTGAGGTATTTTTTTTTTATTGCTTACATTTTCAAAATGGCACCTAAGAGAGAGTTCTCCAGGAAGGTTAATTATCAGAAGAGGGCCATTTGTGATGATTTTCTTGAGCAGTTGACATTGTCAACTAACCAAGCATCAAAAGTAAAAGAGTTAGTGCCAAGAGCTCCTTGTTTGAAGATAGGAGAAGGGCTATATGACAAGGGCAACTGGTTGAGAGATCCACAAGTCGGATTTTCTAGGTTGGGGTTATTTAAGGTTGGATTTGGAATGAGGAATTCTCTAGCCCCAAACAATAGCATTGGGGAGTTAGATGTAGGGAAGTTGGTAGTCCCAAGGGTATTCATGGACATGGATCTATTGAATCAAATTGCACATAATTATGATCCAATCACAAGGAGCATTAGGGATATAAATGGGAAAGCCCTTATTTAAATCAATAATGAAGAGTTTAGAAGTGCTTTTGGGCTCAATGAGTTTACAAATTCATTGGAACACATTAATTTCAAATCATTAGCTCAAGTATACAATGCACAGAGGAACCACCTGAGAAATGGGCCTCTTAAGGATTTTTTTGTGAAGATAAGTGGGTTGATAGTTGTAAGACCCAATAATGAAGAGCCCTTCTCATTGAATCTATTTACCCTTAGGGCTAAGGGAATGTATTGGTCACTCTGCCAAGTTTTGAGAGAAGATGCTGAAGCAAATATGCCTAATCACTACTTGCTAATGATTGCTCAGATTCTGAATCCTTCCCTTGCAGTAACATTTGACTATGCTTCTTTCATTACTGATGCTATACATGGAGGGTTAGTAGGAATTAAAAAAGGAAAGGTGGATAGGCCTTTTGCATGGTATTCCCTCCTTATGCACCTGTTTTTATTCAAAGGTGGTGATTACTTTGTCAATGGACTGGACCTCATAAAAGAGGAGGGAGAGAAGATGCCAGTGCAACTATGGAGTATTGTCTTGTCATGGGATAGAGAGGATGCTAGTTTCTTAAAATTTGATAAATATTTTGCATCAAAGATTAGGACTCTCCTATGCTCAAAGAACCCAAGAATCCCCAAGGTTCTTTTGGAATTTATTAGACCAAAAGAATTTGTAGAAAATATAAAGATTGTTCATAATTCGGGTGAGATTTATTTGTACCCAATCTCAACAGTTTTTAGAGTTTTTGGTTTTAAAGGCACTCCATTCTTGTTTCCTTATTAGGTCCGTCTCAAAGTGAGAATTTCAGAATTCCTCAGATAGATTGGTAGTGTACAAAAGGCAGAGCTGACAAGCAGGGGTAAAGGGACTCTTTTCCCTATGGTTACTATAGCCCAGCAATTTATAATAACCAAGGGATGTTGGAAGTTTTTTGAAGACTTTCTCAAACCTATCATTTTTCAACTGCAATATCTAGGTGTGCAGATCCAGAAGACTTCTTCAAAGGCATATTCAGAAAGAGGGCAGTGTGAAGAGGAAGACCCCATCAATTTCAATTTCCTAATGACCTCATTAGAAATGAATTTGATTTGGATGAGCAGGAACTGATGAAAGAAAAATGGGTGGCTTATAGGAAAGCCTTAGATTTTGTGCATCAGTTTGATGCTAGCTATGACCCATTGTCTAGCTTTTTCCGTTTTGAGGAAAAAATAAAGTTTTTAATTGTTTTCTTTGAGGATGTGATGCAAACCCTAAAGGAAAAGAGGGAAGCTATGATTAAAAGCAACCCTGAAAAGGCAAGAATTATTCTAAGTAGGTATTCCTCCACCAAAGCAATCCCTCTTGCTGACTACTCCCTGCAAAAGAAATCTAGTTATAGTGTGTTGATGCCCACAATAGGGGAACCCTCTACCTCCAAAGGAAAGAAGAAGGTACAAGATGTCATTGACATTCAAGAGAGCCCTAAAAGGCAGAGAGTAGGAAAAGAGGTACAATCTTTTACACCTTTGTACTCTCCATCCCAATCCCCTATCTACATAGGAGATGAGCAAGCAACAGCTAAGCAACTTTTGCAGTTGGACAGTTTAGGGGAAACTGCCTACACATATGATGAGATACAGGAAGCGTTTCCAGAAGAACCCCTTGCTGCCAAAATGGACATTACCACCACTAAACTTAGAGGCCAGGAGTTGGATCCTAAGATAAAGCAAGCCAATGATGTTTTCTTGGTTGACAACAATTTGTTATCTCAGGAGCGTTTATGCAGTTTGTATGGAAACAAAATATAGATAAATACAATGCAAGATGCGAGAAGAGAAAAGGTGAGCAACCTAACAAAGATTTAGCTCTGGTGGAAGAAGAAATAAAATAGGAAATGATGGAAGAATTTAAGACCATCACTCCTAAGAAAGGAAGGGATATGGTGGCACAAGCTAGAGTGCTTATTCTCTTTGAGTGGGATATAGCAGATGCCCTAGTATTAGAGGCAGTGAGGAAAGAAACTAAGCCCATGCAGGGAATCACTTTCAGCAAGGATAATGCTACACTCATCATGTGGTCTCTCAAGAGAGATGAAAATAAGAAAAGAAAAGAACCCAAGGGTCAAGCTACCTTGGTGGAATGATAGTAAAGAGAGTGCAGAGTACAGGGGTGGTAGAAGCTGCTAGCACTGTGCTAGAGACTGGAAGGTTTAATGTTGTAGTAGGAGAGAAGGAGGTAAAAGAAAAGGTAGATCTCCAAGCTAAGTTGGAGACAATTTTGAAGGCTTACAACAATGCTAAGGAAGAGGTGAGGGGTAAGGATAACATCATTGCTAAGTTGCAGAGCTAGTTGATAGGACAGTACCATCAAGGTGAGTCTTCAACACTAATGATTTCCTCTTCTCCTACAAGACCTCCACCTAGCAGCCCCATCATTGAGTTCCCACCATCTCCAGCACCTTCTAGCTCCCAAATGGTTGAGATTACTCCTCAAGAGCTAAAGAATTTGAAGCATGCTCAGGACTTGTATGCCAAGAAATATGAGGATAAAGTAAGGGCTACTATTTCAAGTTTTGTAGATACAATGAATGCCTTGCTGCTATATAATAATATAAGTAAGGTTTTGGATATGTAGAATGAGCTCAATGGAGATAAGGCCATTTTGACACCTATTTTTGACAAACGGAGGCCTAGAGAGCAGGACTTGGGGCTTATTTGTGCATCTTATGATGAAGGAGGGGCCAATCCTATCGTCAAATCCACTTGTGACACCACCAAAGACCTAGTAAAATTAGCAGAAGGGGTGGACAATGCTGATAGGAAAATTAACTTGTACAAAAAGGAGTATGTTGATCAGGTTTTTGAGTTGCTCCCAGGAGTTTTTGCTAGCCCAAATCAACTAAAGGACAAACAAGTTTGGCTTAAGGAATTAGAGGCCAAACTATCAGGCAGAAGTAAAGGAATTGTTGATCTAGATGATGATTCCTTCTTTGTAGTAACAATTTAGGAGATAGAGAAAATCAAATCTCATTATGGTTTTCTCAATTTAGAAGTCAACAAGATGAGAAATTCCTGGAAAAGGTTGACCAAGGCTAAGACAAAAGTGCTTGATTTTGCATGGCCAACTGATGATGTGTACAATGAGTGGACAGCAAAATATGCCATCCAGGATGCAGAGCAAATAGAAGAGGTTGCAACAGAATAGCAAGTAGAAGAAGCTGCAGAGGTCGAAAAGGACTTGTAACCATTTTTGAAAAAGTTTTGTAACTTCTTCTTGAATAGAAAATGATTGTAACAAATTCTCCTAGCAAATTTTGAAGCTATGTGCATCCATATTGTTATAAATGGATACCAGGACTGGTGAAAAAAGGATCGCAAAGAATTGTAAGAAAACGCTACAGAAATTTGTTTGAGCTTTTCTAAGTTTAATGGAGAACATTCAAGAGTTTTTGTAATACTTTCTCGAAAATATATCAATATACAGACCATCAGTTTTGAGTAAAACTTTGTGTCATCTTCAAATGTGCTTGCAGTTGTTTATTGTGTCATTCTGGGTAATCTAGGGTTATTTTGTTTGAATAGGGGTTGTAAGGCAACTTTCTGTAGATGTGCTTGCTAGCTTTTCTCTTTAGGAGGGAAATTAAATATGTGGGATCACTTCTACCAGTAAATTCCTTGTGAGACATCTTGAATCTTGATGAGCATAGTTTACTTTAGTATGCATAAATTATTATATGTGTTAGGCATATATATGGATCAGCAGAAGCCGAGCTAATGGGATGTGTAGAGATATTCTGTTTGGCATGTATTTTTTGAATTTGGATGACTCTATGACCTTGGATAAGGCATTGGTATAGATCAAAGTTGTCTATTGCATGTTTTGTAGATCAAAATACTGAATATGCGTATAATTTTCATTCCTTTGTTTCAGTTAGTTTCAAGTTGATTAGATCCACTAGTTTTCTAGACTGGTTTGTTGTGGATTTATCTTTTGAAAGTGTGAATTTATTTCACAAAGGTATACCTGCCTGGAATCTAAGTAAGTCCGAAGTGTAGAAGGTTAAATCAAACCTTGTCACATGTTGTCCTAAAAATTTCATTCCCTTTAACATCTCTCCTACACAGAGTTTAATCATCTTATTATAAGGATGTGTGTGGGGGAAAAAGTGACACTAAGCAAACATGTCCTAATCTCACTTTCAATCACACACTTGTGGAATACGAAAGAGCCTAGAGGTATCACACAATTGGCTACTTCTATTTGTGGAAGAGAGAGCCACGGGCTACCTATTAGGATTTCTATTCCTTTGTTGCAAATGATAGATAGAATGATGCAAGTTCAATTCTTAACCCCAAAGTGCAAGTATGAACTAATAACAAGATTGCAGAATTGAACTTAAATAATGGAAAGCTATAAACACAAGGACAAGACAAGAATGTAAATGCATACCC
Source organism: Cryptomeria japonica (assembly GCF_030272615.1). Classification (NCBI taxonomy): domain Eukaryota; kingdom Viridiplantae; phylum Streptophyta; class Pinopsida; order Cupressales; family Cupressaceae; genus Cryptomeria; species Cryptomeria japonica. The sequence continues at coordinate 605,744,931 of NC_081414.1, read as the reverse complement.
GGTGTTAAAATATGAGTGAAAATGTTTGGGATGGGGGCGCGGGTGCCACTGTCCTGATTCTGCCCCTGAAACTGCTCTGGAAACTGCTATTTTGCAACCTGATAAGCCGTCAAAAATGCTGAAAATTGCTGTCTGACAGAAGGACCAGGGCGCCCAGCGCCCCTGTCCCAGGGACCAGGGCACCCAGCGCCCCTGTCCTGGTAGGACCAGGGTGCCCCACGCCCTTGTCCTGGTCTTTTGCTCTGAAACTTGGTGTGAAGTTTTGTCTCGGTCTACTTCTTCCGGATCTCCAACTTGCGGCGTCGTCCAAATTCTGAAACCTGCACTTATATCTAAAAAGGTGTGGTGGGCGGCTATATAGGGTTTTGCCTTAGTCAAACCCCTACTTTGGTGATTTCTACCTCCATGAATAGCCAAGTTGTATTGTAAAAGTAATGTGTGTGCAGACCTTGTGTGTGTGCAAGATCCTAAAATGCAAGTAAGCAAACTAGAGCAACCTAGAAAGTAAACCCTAATTGCTTGTAAATGATAATGTAAATGCTCCAAATCAAGATGTAAAGAGATCTAAAGCATGAATACAAGTGATATAATGAGGCTTATGCAAAGACATGAAAACAACATGAAATCATACCCAACCCCAAGGGAGGGGTACAAGCCAATCTTCAGTCGGTAATCCCCTATTGCTCTTCAATGTCTTCAAAGCCCTAAATGAATGAATGAAATTGATGAATGCTTGATGGATGGATGTTGAATGTTGTTGAAGTCTTCAAAGATCTGCTCTTTTGCTGCCTAGAAGGTCCTTGAAACCAAAATTCTGGGCCCTTTCAAATGAAGAAAGAGAGCTCTTATATATGAAACCCTAGGTCTTAATTTCAACTTTTGGCTGACCTAGAGATTGAATCTCCTACCAATTTCTTGGGGTTAAGATTTATTTTATGATTGGATCGTGCTCCTAAAATTTCAGGAAAAATGTCCGGGACCATGTGCACTCCGAGCGCCATGGTCCTAACAACTTTTCACCAAATTTTTAGGGCCGTCGGATATGATGATTTTAGAGAGAATCCCGAAGTTACAGCTGATTTCAAGATGTTTTGACCCCTGAAATCAAGCCCCCAAGTTCAAAGTAGGACCTAATTAGGGTTTTAGATAAAATGATGTATTGGAAGAATAAAATGAAAGGGGCACACTTTAATGAAAAGGGCCCAACTTTATGATATGGAAGATGATAAAATAGAACCTTAGACCTAATTAATTTAATTAATTAAGTGCTAAAGGGGAAATGCAATGCAAAATGCAAAATGCACCAAGACGGGTGCTAAACTAGGTGTGAAATTATACCACCCTAGCAAGTGCGTACAATTTATGATGCTACATTTAGCCCCCACTTTAGCGGTCATATGAACACTACGTGCATATGCAAGCTAAAGTACAGAAAAGTAAACATTATTTGAAAAAGGATATATCCATAAGTTGTCGGACGAAGCCCCCAGCGGCATCTGCAGTACTCAGTTAGGAACCACAACCTACAAAACCACATGTTAGATCACAAAATCACCTAATGCTTACTAAGGAAGGTGATGAAAATTTTAGGGTAGCTATATGCCCCCCCCTATTTCGGCTTGCTAATTTTAGTGAGTTGAAACAAGGTATCATGTTTACCACTTCGAATTGTTAAAGAATATTGATGACAAATGCTCACAAGAAGATTTGATATGAGATCAAAAACTAATGGAGAATCATTTGGTAAGAAAGAGGACCAAATCTCAATTCCAACACAACAAAGAGTGTGAGGATTTGAGAGTTCTCTAACACAAGATGAAGGATGTAAATGGAAACAAAATGCAAAGAGAAGAAAAGAAAGGGAAAAAGCATGAATACACACATTGGTGATCCATGAAAAGAATAGTGAGAAAGAAAACATGGACTTCTCGCCCCTAGATCTTGTCTAGGTGATCCATGGGAAAAAGGACATGGAAAACTAGCCCCTAGAGTCTGTCTAGGTGATCCATGTAAGGGAGGAGAGTGAGAAAGTCTAGCCTTATGCTGCTAGTTCCACTCAACCTCGTGCATGTGTGTGTATGGGAGGTTAGAAGCACCTCATAGGAGTCTATTCCCGAGTATGCTACAACCTGTATATTTATAGTACAAAAGCGTGACATCTCGCTCTAAGAGTCTGTGCTCTGGTTCCGAGAATAATCACTTTCCATAAAATTAAAATGGAGACATCTCGCTCTAAGAGTCTGTGCTCTGGTTCCGAGAATGACCCATTTCTCAAAAAGTGTAATGTTTATGTCATAAGTAAAGTAGAACAAGGATACCTACCTTCATCACAAAAAAGAAGATACCCCAAAAATGCAACAATGTCATAGATCCAAGCAAGAGAGTTTTGCACTCTTTAAGCAAGGATAAGATAGTTGAAAAGGGATATCTTGTAGTATGTGTAAAGGAGATCCTTAGAGGAGAAGAGATCTTTGTACAAAAGACACCTATCCTCGAGAGGAATTGTCTTAGACAAAGAAGAGAATAAGAATGCAATACTTCCTTTCTTTTGCGAGGTGAAAGTGATTCTTAATGAAGGATGACACTCTTTTTAACCCAATTGGGAGAGTGAATTCATTATGGATGTATTTTACCAAGTGCAAAAGAGGTTGTAGTCAAGGACTTACACCTCTTGTAAGAGAGAATCCTTGAACAAACAACAAAAAATGCATACAAGGAATAACATCAAGTAATAAAGTTCACACCATCAATGAAAATAGGAAAAAGTGGATCCTTAAATAAAAATAAGAAAAGATCATTGCCTCCCAAGGATAAGGTCAATGAGAAGGATTTACACAATCTTCTAGGGAAAGATTTAGACATAAGCAAAATGTACTACATACTCACATGAGTTCATGCAAGCAAGACATTAGTGTATGTAAAATGCTCCTCACAAGAAGTGGGTAGGATAAGAAAGAGAATACACATCTTCTCCCATATCTAAGAAAAGAGAATTCTAAAGAAAAGATGATCAATATTTCCACACTATTACCCCATAGGAACAAGAGATAACATAGAAAAATTAGGCTATTATGTTGCTTTAAAAATATAATTGCACTTGAAATTGTACCATCATGAATGACAATGAGCCCCCAATAAATGAGCTACCAATGTCACATAATGATGAGCAACATAATAGCCATTAATGTTATTGAAAGACATGATAGATTGAATGAGGTATTTGAATATGACATGCTGAATGCTCAACTATAAGTGAGATCAAAAACATGTATAAAGTGATAAAAATTGAAGAAGGAAAGTTACAAGAAATCTTAGAAGAAGGATGAGTGTAATTTATTAGAGCCTTATCCCTGGAGGAAAGGACTTTATGATGAATAGGAGATAAAGATTCATAAGTGGATTTAGAAATTTGATGGGAGTCATAAAGATATTTGTTCATCGCCAAGATTTCCTTATGAGGGGAATGAGAGTTGATAGAAGTAGAAGATGATTTAGTTGAAGTGAGATCATCATCACTACTAAATATAGCATTCACACTAAGAGATGGTCTTTTAGATGCTTTGGTGGGCTTAGAAAAATTATATCCAAGTCCACATGAATATTCATGCATGTTATGTTCTAAAGGAACTTTAATTCCTTATTCATTTGCGCCACAACCATTTCCACTATAGCCACTCTTAGCCAAAATATGGGAACCACGACCATAACGATTAGCCATTTGAAAAAGAAAAGGTGGTTTTTCATAAGACAAAGAATCAAATTCTTCAGAATTAGACAGGTGAGGAGAAGAAGTTTGAGAAGCGGCCACAAAATTATTACTCATAGGTTCAGGTAAGACTGATTGATCTCTAGTTTCTTCCTTCTTTTTAACTTTAAGCTCTCTAGGAGGAATCCTATACTCACCTACAAAGGTGGGATTGAAATCAAGAGATCCCCAATCGTCTTCTGCAAGAACCTTCTCAGGATCAAAAGCCTTTTCATGTGTAGATGCAAGTTGAGAAGAATCTTCTTCAGGAACTTCAGACTTATCCCAAGAATTTTGATTATTAGAGGGTGATGACTCATCCATAGGTATCTTGTTTAATGAGTCATCACTAGAAGAGGAAGGCTTAGAAGAACTCCCTTTGGAAGTAGATGTTTGCAAACAAGCTTGAAAATTATTATCACCTATCAGGGTATATGTCTTATTATTATAAATAAATTTAACTTGTCTATGCAATGTAGAGGGGACAGCTTGCATACTGTGAATCCAAGGTCTCCCTAATAACAAGTTGTATGTTAGATTTCCCGACATAACATGGATAGGAGTAGGCAAAGTAACAGGTCCCACTGTGATGGGTAAGGTGATAATACCTAATGAAGACTTAGCCACATTATCAAAGCCTCGAATGGGACAAGAGTTAGGCTCAATAAGGGATGTATCCACATTCATCTTATGCAATAGATTAATGCTACACACATTAAGGCCAGAACCATTATCTACCAGTGTTCGTCTTATAGCAGTGTCATTTATGATAACCACAATCATCAAGGGATCATATTGATGTTGAATTTCACTAGTAGGCAACTCATCTTGAGTAAACACAATTTGAGCTTTAGGATTCATCATAGAGTTAACCAAAGACACTATATGTAAAGCGGAAAATCGCGATCGAACCCTAGTTGCTCTCCCCTCTTCCAACTCCAAGGAGAGAGAAGGGAGATTCACTAGGGTTGATGGTTTTCACTTAGGGGAGGGACTTTACATTCAAAAGAGGGGTTGAAACCTACAAGATCCAATCCCACGCAATGCAAGATTGGATGCTAAATGAGTTTCAAGGGTTAAGATAGCAAGGCTACCCTCTTTTGTAAAGAATGTGCATAGGAGAATTGAGCTAGAAATGCATGGAAAGTGAGAAAGATTCACTTATAAATAGAGATAGGAATACAGTATGAAGCTGCGGACCTGGAATTAGCAGTGAAATGTCGATATGGTGCTGTCCTGCAAATTTGAGCAAAAATTGTCGGGACGATAGCGCCCGGCGCCACGGTCCTTCGAAAAATCCATGAAACGGAGGGGGATCTGTTCGTCTCTGCACAAGGATTCCAGATCTTCAATTTCAGCCGCGTACCTGCAACCTACACACAGAAAAGTGAAGACGATTGGGGGGTTAGGGATTAGGGGTTTGCCTTTAGGTCAAACCCCAGTTTTGGAATTAACCAAGAAATGAGCAAGTGCTGTAAATGTAAATGACTGTAAAACAAGTACTAACACCTTGTTCTAAGGATGTTTGTATCCTTATGTGCGAAGGTATAGACGTTGTATGTTGTATGTTGTAGCATGTAGTATGTGATCTCCTCTTCAATGGTTGAATCCTTGTCTTGAATGCAACACTTAGCCTTGAATGGAGACTTGAAATGATCAATTGCTTGAAGGAATGCTTGAATGCTTGAATGCTTGAGTATAGTTTCCATGCCTTTTCCATCATGTCGAATGAAAGAGGAAAATGTAGTTTATATACTTGTCAATTAGGGCTGATAGACTGATTTTCCCGACCTTAGGCCGACCAGGAAATGATAATTTCCAAATTGCAAACAAAAAGACCTGAGACCCCTTAGGAGACCGAGCCCAAAATAGGACCCAGGGACCAGGGCGCTGGGCGCCCTGGTCCTGAAGGACCAAGGCACTGGGCACTCTGGTCCCACCTCCCGGGACAGCAGGGTGCAAAGGAGGTTCATGCCAGGGTGCAAGAAAATGCAGTTTTCAGTGTCATAATCAGGTTTCAGGGTCTCCATTCAGGTTGCATGTTGCATCGCCATCGTGAAGACTGAAATGCAGTCGAAATTGCAAGTGTCGCAATTTTAGGACGCTACACTATATTACTAGATGTATTAGGTGGAGGAACATTCAAATATTTCAAGGCATCTTGTAACATTCCATGATGAGCGGAAGAAGTTTGGATCAAATCCCAAAGGGATATCTTAGCAGGGGTAGCTTTAAGTTGTTTTATGAGATCATAGTCCTTACTAAGAATTTGTGAAATATGAGGAGCTTGAGGAAGAATAGGTTGGGAAGGAGGAAGTGAAGTTGGGATAACTGGAGGAGGATTAGGTTGCCTATTATTTCTTGTGTTATAGGTATGAGCAACCGCATTATAACTCTCTCTAGTCAGTTGCTTAGCATACTCATAAGGTCTCTTAGAATAACCTCCTTGCACAGTAATAATAGGTTTCTTAGGAGTGCAAAAAGAATCATTAGCATAACCACCTTGAACCACTAAGATAGGCTTATTTAAAGGTTGAGAATTTTGAGAAGGAAAAGCACCTTGGACAGTGAAGAGAGGTTTGTTAGGTGTTTCATTCACATGTATCAAATTGATTGAGGATGGTTTAGAGGAATGAACAAAAGTGTTGGAAAAATTATTGATAGTCTTCTCTTGCACTGAAATCTTATCACAGATTAAATCAATTTTAGGAGAGAGACAAGGGGTAAGCATTGATGTTCTAGTAGGAAAAGTAATACTAGGAAAGGTCATGTCATCCTCTATCATCAAAGGATCTACATGGGGAATAAACTCTCTAGGAGAAGAATCAACATTACTCTCCAAAGTCTCACTTTTGAGATGGAGATCTTTGAAAGAGATGTTAACCATCTTGTTTTGAACTAGGGTTTCCTTATGAGTAGAACCAAGTTGAGGAGAGGGAGATGCTTTATTTTTAGAGGGAGAATGATTGAGATTCAAGGAAGGTGAGAAAATATCAAGGGAGTTTTCAATCTTGATTTCATCCCCTTTGGCTAAGGTTCTCTCACAGGGTAGAGAATAATATACACCTTCTTCTAATGGTTCATCCCAAATAGTGAGGTTGTTGAAAGGAATGTTTGAAGTATTGTCAATTTCGGGAGAGGAGATAACATTGTTTATTAATTCCTCATCCTTAGGAGGGAGAGCATCAATAGATGTGTTAAACTCATCCTCTTTCCACAAAACATGTTCAATATGATCTTTCGGGGAGAGAGAATTAAGGAAATTGCTTTTTATTTCATCTTCTTTCTCTAAGGGATGCTTATGGGTAAGACAAACTTTAGGAGAAGGGTCAGCATTTATCATTAATTCATCATCTCTAGTGGGAATTTTGTTGGAAAAGGAAATGCCATCACTAGGAAATGTAGGGATAATGTCATCTTCTTGCACAAAAGGATCCTCATGAAGGGAGCATTTTTTAGGAGCCACAAGGTCATCAAGGGCATCATCCAACAAAGCATGATCATATCTATTAAAAGGTTTATCTTTTGATTCAAAAGGAGATATATCTTCATAGAGGGGATCATTGAAAACAACCATGTTACTAGATTTAGTGGAAGAGTTGATAGGAATGTACCCTTGAGAGGAATCATTCGACTTATCTTTCTCATCACAACGAAATGGCATAGTAACAATGTTTATGAGTTTTTGGTAAAATGAAGGTTTGGTATCTTTAGGTTACAAAAACTCATCTAAAGCTTCATCTAACTCATAATCATCACAAATATGAACATCTTGCAAATAAAATCTGACATTTTGAAATAAAAATTGCATAGAACTTAAACACACAATGCAAAGAAACAAAGAAACACACTCTTTTTTTTTTTTTTTTTAAATTGAAAATGAAACTTAAATGACAGACACTAAATCTAGATCTAGATCTAACAAATGCAATGCAAGAGAAAGAAATAACAAGATTCACGTCGGGTTCACCAAAATGTGTGGGGGAAAAAGTGACACTAAGCAAACATGTCCTAATCTCACTTTCAATCACACACTTGTGGAATACGAAAGAGCCTAGAGGTATCACACAATTGGCTACTTCTTTTTGTGGAAGAGAGAGCCATGGGCTACCTATTAGGATTTCTATTCCTTTGTTGCAAATGATAGATAGAATGATGCAAGTTCAATTCTTAACCCCAAAGTGCAAGTATGAACTAATAATAAGATTGCAGAATTGAACTTAAATAATGGAAAGCTATAAACACAAGGACAAGACAAGAATGTAAATGCATACCCGGTGTTAAAATATGAGTGAAAATGTTCGGGACGGGGGCGCGGGCGCCACTGTCCTGATTCTGCCCCTGAAATTGCTCTGGAAACTGCTATTTTGCAACCTGAAAAGCTGACAAAAACGCTGAAAATTATTGTCTGACAGAAGGACCAGGGCGCCCAGCACCCCTGTCCTAGCAGGACCAGGGCACCCCACGCCCCTGTCCTAGTTTTTTGCTCTGAAACTTTGGTGTGAAGTTCTGTGTCGGTCTGCTTCTTCCGGATTTGCAACTTACGGCGTCGTCCGAATTCTGAAACCTGCACTATATCTGAAAAGGTGTGGTGGGTGGCTATATAGGGTTTTGCCTTAGTCAAACCCCTGCTTTGGTGATTTCCACCTCCACGAATAGCCAAGTTGTATTGTAAAAGTAATGTGTGTGCAGACCTTGTGTGTGTGCAAGATCCGAAAATGCAAGTAAGCAAACTAGAGCAACCTAGAAAGTAAACCCTAATTACTTGTAAATGATAATGTAAATGCTCCAAATCAAGATGTAAAGAGATCTAAAGCATGAATACAAGTGATATAATGAGGCTTATGCAAAGACATGAAAACAACATGAAATCATACCCAACCCCAAGGGAGGGGTACAAGCCAATCTTCAGTCGGTAATCCCCTATTGCTCTTCAATGTCTTCAAAGCCCTAAATGAATGAATGAAATTGATGAATGCTTGATGGATGGATGTTGAATGTTGTTGAAGTCTTCAAAGATCTGCTCTTTCGCTGCCTAGAAGGTCCTTGAAACCAAAATTCTGGGCCCTTTCAAATGAAGAAAGAGAGCTCTTATATATGAAACCCTAGGTCTTAATTTCAACTTTTGGCCGACCTAGAGATTGAATCTCCCACCAATTTCTTGGGGTTAAGATTTATTTTATGATTGGATTGCACTCCTAAAATTTTGAGAAAAATGTCCGGGACCATGTGCACTCTGGGCGCCATGGTCTCGACAACTTTTCACCAAATTTTCAAGGCCGTCGGATATGATGATTTTAGAAAGAATCCCAAAGTTACAGCTGATTTCGAGATGTTTTGACCCCCGAAATCAAGCCCCCAAGTTCAAAATAGGACCTAATTAGGGTTTTAGATAAAATGATGTATTGGAAGAATAAAATGAAAGGGGCACACTTTAATGAAAAGGGACCAACTTTATGATATGGAAGATGATAAAATAGAACCTTAGACCTAATTAATTTAATTAATTAAGTGCTAAAGGGGAAATGCAATGCAAAATGCAAAATGTGCCAAGGCGGGTGCTAAACTAGGTGTGAAATTGTACCACCCTAGCAAGTGCGTACAATTTACGACGCTACAGGATGTTGAAGTAAATCTGATTTTGAAGATAATAATGCATACAAGGCTGACGTGGAAACACTTATCTAGTCACTTATTGACATCAATGACAACATACAATATCATCATGTCATCATTCTCTGCACATATGTCAACAATCTCCCCCTTTGGCATTGATGGCAATATACAAAGATATCTTTCTGCTTCTGCTTCACATCTTCTCCCCAATACTGTAGTTATCTTCTCTGCTTCACATCTTCTCCCCCTTTGACAACAATGCCAAAGTGGAGGAATACACATCTATGTTCCACTATGCTACTCCCCCTAAGGAGTAGCATCCTTCATCACACCAATCCTGAAAAAGATATATCAATGTAAGACCTAACTGATGTGCAGCACACACCTTTAGTTCACCTCTTGAAGGGGTAGCACCCCTAATTCACTTCTCAAATAGGTAAAGGTAGCCTTCAGTAGAGGCTTGGTGAATATGTTTGCTAACTACTCCTTACTAGAAACATGTTCCAGTACAACCTCTTTGTTTTGAACCTTCTTCCTCAAGAAATGATACTTGATCTCAAAGTGCTTGGTTCTAGCATGTAAAACCAGATTTTGGGAGATGTTAATTGCACTTGTATTGTCACAAAATATACTTAACATTTTGAATATAGGAACTTTGAAGCCATTTAATACATGCTTCATCCAAATTGTCTGGGTGCAGTTCATAAATGCTACAGCATACTCCTCTTCTGCTATAGACTAAGAGATATAGCTCTACTTCTTACTCATCCATGAGACTAGCCTAGCACCAAGAAAGAATGCACCACCAGTTGTGCTCTTCTGGTCATCCACATTACCAACCCAATCAGCATCTGTAAACACTTTCAAGTTGAAATCATTACTGTATGGATACCATAATCCATAGTCAATAGTTCCCTTCATATATCTAAGAATCCGCTTGACTACTACCAAGTGGGATTCTCTTGGGCTTTTCTAGAACCGTGCAGTAATGCCCACTACATGTGCAATGTCTAGTCTGCTATGTACTACATAGTGCAACTTACCAATCATTGATCGGCATTCATTCTCATTTACCAACATTAAGTCATCCTCCTTTGATAGTTTACAACTGGTCACCATCGGTTTACCAACCGGTTTGCTATCTCCATGCCAAAGGTCTTCAACACCTCTTTGACATAATTGGACTGAGTAATAAAGATTACATATTTCATTTGTTGAATCTGTAGTCCAATGAAGAACTTAATCTCCCCTATAAGTGACATCTCAAATTCCTTCTTCATCTCATCTGCAAATTCATGACTCATCTTGTGATCTCCACCAAAAATTATGTCATCAACAAATACCTCACAAATTAGAATCTGATCTCCTTCTGACTTCAAATAGATATTGCTATCTTCACAAGATGGGAGTGCAAGCATTCATACCATGCTCTAGGTGCGTACTTTAGTCCATACAAGGCTTTATGTAGCCTACACACCATGTCACTATCTTCTGAAAGGGCAAACCCATCTGGTTGCTCTATATACACCTCCTCTTCTAGTATTCAATTCAAGAATGCAGATTTTACATCCATTTGATATACTTTGAATCCCTTGAATGCTACATATGCAAGAAGCATATGAACTCCTTCCAATCTAGCTACTGGAGCAAAGGTTTCTCCATAGTCTTCTCCTTCTTCTTGAGCATATCCTTTGCACACTAGTCTTGCTTTGTTTCTTACCATTGTGCCATCTTCATTCAACTTATTTTTGAAAACCCATTTGGTACCTATGACATTTTTATGCTCAGGTCTGGGTACCAAAGACCATGTACCATTCTTTTCTATCTAGTCAAGTTCCTCTTCCATTTCCTTGATCCAGTCTTTATCTTTATGTGCCTCTTTGAATTTTTTAGGCTCAAATTCAGAGATCATACAAGAGTTTTCTCTGACCTTTCTTCTTGTAAGAATTCTTGCATCCTTATCTCCTATGATCTGCTTTGGATCATGATTCAACTTTACATACCTAGGAATGATCTTTGTTGTTTCCTCTTTCTTTTCTTCTTCATCCTCATCTTCATTAGCATTGACATCTACCGGTGTAGGAGCATTGTTTTTGGTCCTAGGCTATTTTGCAACCGATTCCCAAAAGGTTACTATCGGTTTATCCCCTACTTGCTCGCTATCGGTTTCCTTGGGTTTCTTAGAGGTTTCATCAACTCTAACATTGATGCTTTCAACAATTCTCTGAGTCCTATTGTTGAAACATTTGAGAGCTTTTCTCTTAATGGAATACCCTAGGAATATTCCCTCATCACATTTTGCATCAAACTTGCTCTAATGTTCACTCCTCTTGATATAAAATTTGCTACCAAACACTCTAAAGTAGCTTACTACAGGAGTCTTACCGGTCCAATACTCATAAGGTGTTTATCCTTGCCCTTTTTGATGAGTATCTGGTTCATTGTGTAGACTGTAGTGCTCACCGCTTCTCTCCAAAAAGTGTGAGCAACTTTTCCTTGGATCAACATTGTTTTGGCTGCTTCAACTATAGTCTAGTTGTTTCTCCCTGCTAGGCCATTTTGCTATGGAGTCTAGGGGGCAGATAGTTTCCTCTTGATGTTGTTCTCTTCACAGTAATTGTTGAATTCATCTGAAGTGAATTCTCCTCCTTGATCAGTTCTCAGGAACTTAATCCTCTTACTGCTTTCATTTTCAACTAGTGCTTTGAAGGCTTTGAACTTTTCAAAGGCTTCAGACTTGCCCTTCAAGAATGTGACCCACATCATTCTTGAGCAATCATCAGTAAGAATCATAAAATACCTATCTCCTTGCACACTCCTAGTTTTCATAGGACCACACAAATTAGTATGCACAAGATCAAGTAAATTGTCTGCAGTGAAAGATTTACCTTTGAAGGTTGAGGAAGACATTTTCCCTAGTTGACACTCTCTGCACAAAGGATTCTCCAGTTTGTTCAACATAGGAAATCCTCTAATTGCCTTGATCTTATTGGCCTTCACAATATTATCAAAGTGTACATGGCAGAGTCTCCTATGTCATATCCAGCTATCATCAAACTTAGCCATCAGACATGTACTGATATTTGCATTCAGCTAAAATAGGTTACCTTTGGTCTTCATACCAATGGCCATCAGTTCACCACTCTTACCTTATATTTTACACACTCCATCTCTGAATTATAGAGTGAGTCCATTATCATTCAGCTATGCAACACTCAAAAGGTTGTGTCTGAGACCTTCTACCCAATACACATTATCAACACTACTTTTCCATTTAGAGAGATGGACCCTCTGCCTTTTACCATACATGGTGCATCATTACCAAAAAGAATCACACCACCATCATACTCTTCCAGAGATAGAAACTTACTTCGGTCACCAGTCATATGGTGAGAACAACCACTATCAATAATCTACTCATTGTAATTATCAAAGCGGGAGACAAGAGCCTTCTTGTCTAACACATCTTCCTTAACTGCTACAAACACAATGTCTTCACTTTCTTCATCTTCTGATTCCTCATCAGTGACACCTTCATCAACTACTACAAAACAATTTCTCTTATTTCCTCCTTTGAACTTCTTGAACTTCTTTGGCTTTTCCTTGTTATCACCATTAGGATAGTTTATAGCAATGTGTCCTATCCTATTGCAAGAAAATCATTTCAAAGGGAGATTACCTCTATATTTACCAGTTCCCTTAGGAAGTCTCCTAGCAAGAAGAGCTTCAAATTCCATCAGGATCTCCTCATCATCCATTTCTTTTGTCTATCTTGGTTCACCACTGGTACTAGGTTCTTTGCCCTTTCTAGATGGTGAAATAGATGCTTTAAAGGCTGATTCAATCTTCTGAATATTGCCATCATAATTATTTAACTCATAAGTTGTTAACTTAGCAATGATGGAGTCTAAGGATACCTTTGTCTTGTCTATAGACCTCAAATCCTGAATAGCAGCAAACCTTATTGCATAGACTAGTAATAAGGATCTCTAGACTTTGCTAACGACAGTGGAATCAGCTATTATACCACCTGCACTCTTGATGTCTCCAACAACAGTTTTGATTCTTAATCCATATTGTTGAATGGTCTCTCCTTCAACCATCTGCATGTCTTCAAACTTTCTCCTAAGGCTCTCTTCCTTAGCTTGTTTCACATGCTCATCACCACCATAGATATTCTCAAGAGTATCCCATACTTCTTTGGGATTGTCTTTATCTTGAACATCAATAAACTCAATGTCAGATAGACTGTTGATTAGGGCTTCCATGACTTTCCCATTCTCCTAAATCTCTCTCTTTTGATCATCAATGTGAGTACCAGTAGGGATAACATAAGCATTCTCAACATAGCTCTAGTGTTGAGTACCCATGCTTCTGATGTATATCTTCATTCTATCCTTCCATATTTTAAATTTGTCTCTATTAAACTTTGGACCTTCCCTCTTCATCATTAGAGTAGGATCTTTTCCTCAAGTGGTTAAGCTTACAACAAAAAGGACCTAGAAGATGCTCTAATACCAACTGATGAATAAATGATGAACAATTAGTACCAAACCAGTACTGAAAAGGGGGCATGAATCAGTATAGGCAAAAACACTTTTCCTGAACCGGTTTGACTGCAAACATTGAACTTAACTGGAAAGCAATAACATCGGTCAAAAATAGATTACTACCGATAAAACATAGTGAGAATGTCAAAGACATAAATCGGTAACCCTTTTCTTTCCGTACAATCTAATACCTCATTTCCACTTCACCCTTACGCATAAATAGGTAATCTATCATCAAAAAAAAAAAAATGACTGCTAGTTCAACATATTTTACCAGTTTAACATAAAACACTAAACCATCGCATCAAAGGAGTCACACATGACACACTAATTTTTTAGAGTGGAAATCCAACGGGGAAAAACCACAGTGGGGATGAATACCCACAAGCTATTCTTGAACTCTTTTGAAGTCCACTTTGTTAGGAGCCTAGTCTAGTTAAAGACTATTACAATAGGTTCTGCTAGGAACCGATCCTGCTAGGGATCACCCAGTTAAGGGATGGCTAAATACCGGGTTAAAGGTTAGAACCCTATTAAAGGTTACCTTGCAAGAGGATTTGAAGAACTCATTGAATTGAGTCACCCTATTAAAGGATTTACACAAAAGCCTGTTAAAGCTACCCGATTAATGGATTTTCCAACTACTGAAATGGTTAGAAGTCAATAGGTGATACACTGATCTGATAATAGCACTCAATGGCAAGGTAGATCCACTTTAGCTCCTTTTCTTCTACAATCACACTCTACAGGTGTCAACACACTTCTCCAGTCTGGCAAGAATCAAGTATCACTCACTAGGATACACACATACCATTTGCCAACAACTTCAACATGAAAAACATCATCGACCTTATAGGAAATAGATAGGTCGGTAGCATAAACCCTAAACCCTAAAAATTTAGGTTTTATAATCCAGTCAGTTCAATCCTGACCTTTAATCACACTGCATCGAATACAACAGTCTTGAACAGATCTCAAGACGTTCTCCAACATTCATTCTTTGCTGCTTCAGGAAGTTGATAACTCATCATGTCCTCTCCATTGTTTACAGAGACTTCGCACATTCCTGAGGTAGATAGGATCAATCTCCATGCAAGATCATCAAGTAAATCCTTCATGTGCACAAGGCTAATCTGGCAACACTTATCCGGTCTTCATTACAATGCTAACTCATCACAAGATGTCATCAGTTGAATCGCGCAACCTTGGAATGCATCAATCAGAAACCCTAAAGCTAAGACTACCAAGTGAAACCCCGATACAAAACTTCCATTTACCGGTTCACCTTGAACAAACATACTACTTCACTTTTTCACAAATACCGGTTTACATCATCAGACTGGTTCTCTTGCCAGTTTGCTAACTACAACATACTGGTTCATACTTCAACATATTGACATCAATGACAACATACAATATCATCATGTCATCATGCTCTGCACATATACCAACATGGTCTATTTAGTGTTAGTCCCAACTTTGGTGTTTAATGGGTCTAACCATTCCATTTAGAGTTGTAGAATGGAAATTCACTTATCCTCTCTAGGGTATGATGTCTAGATGTCTGTTGTAAATGGCTTCCCTACTAAAGTTAGTCCTCCCACCAATTCAAATGTAGAAAGAAGAAACCAGTGCAATGAAGAAGTAATGAAGGCTATACTCTATGGGTTAACTGATGATGTCTCCTCACAGGTGGACAAATGTAGATCGTCAAAAAGCTTATGGGAGAGATTGAAGAAGCTCTATGGAAATGAGTCCACTACTACATAATCATCTTGTTATGATAGGATTAGAAACACATATCATGTATCTACAGATGATGAAGGTAGATCTGCTTGCAGCTACAACAATGATGATGAAGGAACCCACCTCTTTATTTCTCAAGAATCAGAAGATGAGAGGTACACATTTGAGAAAGATCATGCAGATCACTCCTATTGGAAAGATGTGTTTGGTAGTGATAGTGATGGTGAAGAAGAAGAGGAAGAAAAATTTGATCTTGAAGGAGAGCTTGTAAATGCACTTGAAGAACTCAGAAGAGTAAGAAATGAATACAAGCTATTCAAGAATGTTGTTATTGTGGAGCAGAACTGACTGATCAAATGCCTTGAAGAATCTGAGAAATGTATCTCAGAGTTGAAGCCTCAACAAGGATACACCAAGGAGTTCTAGTGTAGTGATCTATCCTCTAAGCTAAAAGTAAAAGATAAACAATATAAACAATTGCTTGGAGAAATGGAGGTTCTCCGAAATGACCTTGAGAAGTGTCAAAATGAGCTCAAGGTAAGAATCTGGTTTGATAGCAACAGTGATGCCTTGGACAAAATGTTGAAAAAGCATAAGCATGCCAAGGACACTGAAGGTTTAGGAAGTGGTGCTGGTGAATGCTCCACCAGCAAGAATGTCCCTCAAAATAACATTTTGTTTGTCTCCTCAAATGGAGAAAAGAAGGGATAGACCTTCATAGTTAGAAATGCTCCCTGGAAGAAGGTTGATCTAAATACTATTGTGACTCAAATTGCACCCGTAATGTACAAGTTGAAAGCTCAAGAAACTTGGTGACACACGAGATAATTCTCAGGCCTGTGGGTTACCTATAGTGATAGTTAACCTCCAGATGAAGGGTTGGTTCCCTGTGAATAACTCTAAATTCTTTACCAAGAAAAATGATAGGAAACTAAAAATGAAACTAGAAAGACTTTGTGAATGCTAAAATAAGGTGAAGAATCAATATGGTATCTCAAAATGACAGAAATACACTCCTAAAAACACCAATCTGCACAAATAGACTTTTGGTTCACAGCACATAAATATTTCATGCAAAGGATTTCAACTTCAAGAAATTGAAAGCAAAGAAAACTTTCACAATCAGCCAAATGAACCAATTTATCACAATGCACAACCTGTGACTTACAAATGAGACAGAAAATTTAAAGGTTATGTAGACAATAAAACAATAAGCTAGCTCTCAATCATCAATAAGAAAATGAACTCCAAAGATATAAGGCATAAGCTAATAATTTTATTCAGTATTCTGTCATAAAACTACATAGGAACTACAAGAATGTATTCTTTGCTAAAACCAACAAGAGAATGATCAAGAGCTAGTGAAGAAAGATAAAACTTTTTCACTTTATACAAAAACCTTACAAATGGTAGAGGAAAGATGACTCTAGAATGATTGAAGATGAACCCCCATTGAAAATATCTTCTCTAAAAACTGATCCTCGAGCAGAAATGAAAAGCCACCAAAATACGCTTTAAAACATGCAAAAAAGTAGGTAACTCAACTCAAACTCTTGGTCAACTAAAGGTTTGTAAGGCCTTCCCCAAACCAAGCTTTGATTAACTTAGTTGACCATGTTTGACCCTATTAATAAATGCTTTATAATTCAATAGATTGGACTGTGTTAGATAGATAGTTTGGTGAGAAAAGTAATTGAACCAAGTTATAGAGTTATTGCACCTTGTGGTGTACATTTTGGATGTGTTATGAATTTGAAATCCTAAAAGATCCATTGATTGGATAATCATGATTTAACATATGTCAGCTATTCTAGATTTAGAACTTATATGATTCCATGATTTGTATAACATTGATGAATGTTGATGCTTCATTTATATGCTTTATGATATATAGCTCTATATGATTCTAGAATAGGTTAAATTGGAGATGATGTATGTCATTATTGGATTTGCAGGACTTTATTATGATGATAGAATTAGGATGTATGTTTTATGTGTGGACCAAAATTATGAGAATTATGATAATTGCTTAAGTGGATTTATTTGGATATGAGATATAATGAATTGTTCAAATGTAAATTGTATGAGAAGTGTTTGATGTGTATTCTAATTCATGTGTTTAATATTATACGAGGTTATTGGAAATTACTAATGTGTATTTGAGTGGTGTAGGAAAAGATATCCATGTGACCATGGAAATATTATGGAGAACCAAACCTAGACCTATGTATGTTCATAAAACCAGGGTTTGTCTATTTGGAGAGACAACACCCCATTTGTGTCATATTTTATTAGTAATAGTAAATGATGCATGTGTGTTAAATGTTATTTATTTGATTTATTTAAATCCAACAAGAGACAAGATTTCATGTACAATTTTGTAAAAGTATTTTCTTTGTGTCACTTGACACGTGTTGATTTATGTTTGAGTTTTTTAATTTGTCTCTTGGAGGAAATTGTTTAACTATAGCTTTTTCAATTAAATTTAATGTGATTCCATAATTGCCTTAGGTAGAGAATCTTTGGGGTAGTCAACTTAGGTTTGACCCGAAAATTAACTTTAGAGGGGTTTAAAAAGGGTTAAATGGACTCCTAGGGGTAGTTTATTAGGGTTTCCTAAAGCCTGTAAGGTATACCTAAGGGTTAGGAGTAATTTTAGGCATGTTTCAACTCTCATGTGACCATTTAGACACCCTAAAAAGTGGCTTTTCTAAGTGGTGCAAAAATTGAAATTAGAAGGCTTGAGCTAAGTTGTTAACCTTCCTTTTTGAATGAAAGTTCCCTTTCCCATTTTACCTTACCTTCCTTTTCAATTTTAGAAACTAGTGAGAACTCTGACTAGTGTCTTCTTAAGCAAGAAAGGGAGATTTTGTGGGTAATCACCCACTCTCCATTTTTGGAGACAAATAATTTTTTAAAAGAAAAAGATAGATTTGGGATTGAGAAATTTGACTAAGTGTAGAAAGAAAAGACTTGTGGAATTGGGTTGCTCATCCCCAACAAAACTAGCATACCCTTGGTCAGTTTAAGGTTGGTTCTACCTTTCTTGTAATGTTTTCTTATTGCATATTGGATTGAAAGAATTGCTTGTGTTAATGGCTAGTTTGCCTTGCATGTATTCCTTGGAAATTTATTTGGTGTTTTGGGATTATGCAATTTATGTGTTTTGGGAGTAATCAAGACCTCCTACTCTTGGGAGAGAGGATGTTCTTATGGGTGGTAGAAGTGAGTGCCCTTGAGTTGGAGGCTCTCATTATGAGAGTGATCACAAGGGATTTTATGTGACCCTTGTTGCATGGCATGTTTATGCATTGGGGGTCATAAGGAGGGAAATAAGGCATGAATGGCTTGGGGGGGCATAAGGAATGAGGGGTTGTTATACTTGATGTATTTCATTTGCCATGAGGTGGCTATATGTTTTTCCATACTTGCAGTCTCCTCAGGGTACTTGGTCCACTACCACCCTAGAAAAGACATCACAAATGTGTGGTGTAGTGTAGCCTTGGTTGGGAATGTGATTGTGGTTGTTTTCCCTCGTTTATTTGTGTTTGCATGTGTGTTACCTGTCTAGGGCTTGGTACTTCAAGCTCGGGGGTGGCTACTAGTTAGCCTAGGCTGGGAGGTGAGCACTCAATGGTCATATCCTTGATTTTATTTGCAGGTTGTTGGAAGTAAAGGAATAGGACAAGTGGAAAATTCGATGGAGTTATTTGCTGCAGAAATCTGATTGGAAATATTTTTAATATTTTGTTCTAAAAGTGCTCATTTTTAATAATTTGAGACCTATTTGAAAAATGATGATAGTGTCTTTTAAATTTAATTTAAAGAAATGAAATAGGTTATTTGCTATATTGCAAGAAAATGAAATGAAAAAATCTGGATTTAGTTTCCTAAGCTTTTCAGAATTTAATAATTGTTGAGTAGCTAATATTTTGGAAAAGCAATAAATTTATTTTATTCCCTTATGCATATGAAATAAATCAAAGAAATAAAGTAGTGATTTAAAGATTGCATGCTTGTTGCTTGAAATTAAATGATTCAGTTTAAATTCTAATTGCATGGTTAAAGTTAAAGGAATTCTAGATAAATAAAGTGCTATTAAATTTTTATTTAATTTTGTCATTTTATTAACTTGCAAAAAATAAAAATTCTAAAGTTTATTAATGTCGTCTCCAAAGATTTATTTTAAATTTCTAGATTTAAATAGATGTTGTGTTAAGATTGTTTAATTCTGTTAATTACTTTAATTTTGCAGAAAGAAAAGCCTTATTTTAGATAGCCTAACTATTTCTACTTGGCAATGAGGGTATAAAACAAAAAGGAAATTAATAAAATAATCAGATTTGTAGAAAATATTTAATCTGTTAAATTGTTCGGAAATTAAATATATATATATAATTGCAGGAAAGGGGATTGCCCTGGATGTAATAATATTACATTTATATAAACATATATATACCTACAACTAAATTATATGCATGTATAAATGTATAAATGCATACATTTTGTAAAGTTAAATAAAATAAAATTGATTTTTTAAAATATATATTTATATAAATATATTTGCATATATATACATATATACACATATGTGTATATATAAACAAATATATATATATATATATAATTTGGATTTATATAAAGAAAAAAAATGTATTAAAACTATTTTTTTTTTTTAAAAAGGGACAGCGGATAGAGCACGAGCCGAACACCACTGTGCAAAGCATAGTGGTCAGCTCTGCCTAAGCCACCACTCTGGGCATCCACAATGGATGGCCCAAGGGCCGCCACTGTGGGCGACCACAGTGGACGTCGCCACTGTGGAAACCCATAGTGAGCGGGGTCCGGGTGGAGTTGTCGGCGCCCTTTGCTCCCTCCGCCTCTCATCCCCTGCGTGAGACATCCGCCATTCACTTCCAAAACCCGGCATGGCCGCCGCCTCCA